>NC_026744.1:1663231-1963231 GCF_000210295.1 Trypanosoma brucei gambiense DAL972
TCTTCTGCAGTGTTCTAACGAAAGGGAGTTAACTTATTGATATCGTGTTTCCATTTTGAGGGAGAAGAGAAGCATCAAAGAGTACAAGAAGGGATCCACCGGCACCTTGATCTCATCTTCATCTGTTTTCCCATGTTTTCTGGAGAAACCTAGTAGTGAAGATGTTGTGTTATGATATAGGAGGCAGTGAAAGCATTGAGTAAGGAAAAGTTGTTTTCCTTCTTTCCTCATCCCCATTGGTAATTGGCACGTAACGGCGTCACCACCCATATATCGGGGGCTTTCGCTGAGTGTTGGATGAATGTGTGCTCGGGGTGCGAGCAAGGATCAGCAACATTTGTCAGGTAGAAGATACCTTCTTAACTTCTCATCAGAAATGTTGATTTTGCTTCATCTGCTTTAAGGACGAGGGGAAGTTTATGGAAGTGTGTGAGAAAACTTAAGGGGGTGGATTTGTTGTGGTGCAGGCAGAGGCTTAATCCCTGGTAACGTTTTTCCCTTTGATAAAGAACTGAGGACAAAGGGAGTTAGGAAATGATGTGGGATATCGTCTTCTCTTTACCCTTTGTATGTGAGAGAGGCCCCATGGATGTGTTACACTGGGGTATTTGTTGTGTCTGATGGGCGGAGAAGCGTTAAACTAAAATTAGGTGCGTAATAACTGTGGCTGTGGTGGAATATTTCGTGCCAAGCAGGGCGACAGCATTTGCTTCCTTGAGATATAGAATCACGTGCTGCCATAATGATTAGGGGTAGCAAAAGTGCCTGGAACAGTCCTCAGTGGGAGTGGAACTGGGAAGGGCACAAAACTTCTCCGAGCGGTCGCGCGTGATATTGTAGATCATGTATAAGCACTGTGAAGGTTTGTAGCTCCTAATCGGTTGTGAAGACATACAACCTACCGATGCTCATGTACATCTCGCTCGTCGTCCCTTCATATGAAGACAGTGTGAACAGTACATCTTTTTCCCCCAAGAGCCGCGCACTTCACAACCGTAATGGAAGCAAGTGTTAAAAGGAGTACCGAGCGCTGAATTATGGGAGGGATGCCCACAATATCTGAAGTTTTTTTTTAAAGTTTGGTGAATGTGCAGAGGCACATGTACACCGATTGCCGAGGGGCGGGGCGTCCCGGGCACGACATATCGAGGGCGTTCTAGCTTTGTGTTTGGTGTGGTATTTTGAGCACGTGGAAAATTTTGTTTACTTTCTTATTTTTCCGCCACCCCCACGCCCTTTGAAGGGGGCTGCCCCATAGAAGCGTGACAACACAACTTCATTCTACGTGCTTACTACACTTGGTTATAGGGGTTGCTTAGGAACAATTGGCGAGAAAACAAAATGCTCACAACCTTCGATTTTGGTGTCAACATCGATGAGGAGGAATGGGGAGTTCTCCACAACAAATTGCGCTCGTTTGTGTCTGGCCACGAAAAAATGCTGATGGACATTCAACAAACATTCAACCGTCGCTGGGACCCAACAGTGTGGGATGCCCATTCCGATACTGTGTTCCTGCAGCTCGGAGCGGAGGCACTGCGACACCTACTCGAGAAAGACCCGCCGGAGGAGGAAGACGACGAATTTAGCACATCGATAGCAGACGTTCTTGGGAGGACGCAGATACAAAATCGTCTTTTCTATCGAATAACACTGTGCTTCGCAGACCTTGCGCTTAAAATGGAGTCGCTCACGAAGGAGGCAAACGACCTGTTGCTGCCACCTCTTGCAATGTTTGACGATAACAACTGTCGGGATGGATGTGCCGAAGAAACTGAAGATGAAGAAACCGATGGTATTACCGATGAGGAAGCGCTTCGAGGAGCCGGTCGCATGTTAGGCGTTCTTCAAAAGGTATGGAGGTGGCTTAGGCGCGTGCAGAAGGTTGTTTGCCACGTGGTGCAGCAACTTGCGTCGCTTTATTCACCGCAACACAAGTGTGAAAATTATCGCTCGTTCTCTCGCGTGCGCTATTTGCTGATCTGGCGCAAGCTTGCAGATCTTCTCGGGGCCGTTGTTTGCGTAGAAGAGGTTTTATACTCACACGACACACTTCGTTACGGTCTCTCGATATACCGTAAGCTGCTCGCGCAAGTGTCAAGGAACTTGGAGAAATTCGAATGCGATGAGGAAAAATTAGATCTTTTTTGCCACTTGCTGACAAAAATCGACAAGGAGCTACTTGATGACGGAATACTAAAGCGCATAACCGGACAAGCATTTGAAACAGGTTTCGTGGCCACTGCTGATGAACCGCCACTGGTTGTTACAACAAACAAAAGGCTCTACGAAGAGTTCACGGACGTTCTAATTCAGTTCATAACCTCTGCTGAAGGGACTATTGGAACCATGCGGGGATATGATGAACGTGAGCGCTACGTTGGAGTCCTTGGGCTCTACTATATGTACCTCCGCTTGTTCTCTAGTGTGGCCGAAGAGTCGCACCGACGGGACATTTGTAACCGTATTTTTGCTTTGTATCGCAAGATTCCCATTGTTTACATACGTGGAATGCATTGCTTTCGTACTGCTCTGTGGTTCATTCGACGCCTGAATGCGGAGCTAAAACGATTTCACCTCGATGCGGTGAAGGAGAGGACGTTGCTTGTTAAGCAGGAGTGCCAAAACAGCAAGTTAGCATTTCTTCCGCAGATGAACCGCTTTACGACACTTGTTAGCGTGTGGCTCGCGGAAATGGAGAGCACCGCTGCAGCCGCAAACCACTCGCAGCACGGGGAGTTTCTCCAGACAGTTGCGTTGGTGCTGCAGCGGGGTGTTTTTCTGGCACATAATGTCCGAAGATTAATTGTATATCACGTTGCCCTGCATGACTGCGCAGATGACGCTCTTTCTGTGCATGACGTTGATGGAATATCCCAGGGTGTGCAGATGCTGATGATGATACGGGCTGCGTACCACGATAAAACAGGAGTAATTGCCGCTTCGTACAATGTGTTAGTGGGTCATATTAAATATGTAATGGAGCAACATTTGTACGACATGTGCCTCGGAATGAGCAAAATTCCTCAGCGTAACAGCACTGCAGAAACCAAAGATCAGTACAGTGCCATCTGTATGGCACTTGATCTGCTGCGTAAACCACAAACACCCGAAAACGTCATGTGCATTGACCTTGTACTAAGTGTTGTGTTTCACAGGCAGAAAACAAACGGGACTTCTTCAACAGCTGCCCTAACCGCTGAGCACGGCGGTGGTACTCTTATCGCCTTCTCGCAACTTGGCCGCATAGCTTCATACCAAAAGTCGATTCAGGATGCAACTAACTGTGAGTTTTTGTACTGGCAGCGGGAAGTATTCTTTCCAACCTTCATCAAGCGGCTCTACCAAAAACCATTGAACTCCGAGTACATGCCATACACGATACTGGCCATGCACGATTGTGTCCCGTCTATTCTTTCCTCCAGGCACACCAAGAGCGCAAGGTCTCTGCTCGACGCTTATACTTCTTACACGTGGGGGTGTATTCGCGAGCACCTTATCGAGCCGTTGTGTGTTGACATTGAAAACGACCTCCGTCTGTGTACCCACTCAGTCGTCTTGGGGCAGCCATTTAGACAAATTGGGGCCTCGACACGCGCACGAGATATGGCACGGTTTACGCGGCTACCCCCGATCTGTCTTTTCAGCGAGTGGCTACACATTGCAACCGAAGTGGAGAAGCACTTGGACGAGAAATTTTATAATCTTAATGCCCTAATGGCCAATGATTGGAAGACATACGAGGAAATACGCAACTTGGCGCTCCAACGGTATGGATTGCGGATATGCGATGGATATCTTCCGGGTAGTATAGTTGATCAGGGACTCGATGTGCTTGTAATAACGGAGAACATACAAGTTTTTGTTGCTAACTACACGTACAACATGAATGAACAACTCTTTGTGCAACGACCGTCGACTACAGAGTCGAAACATCTGCACACCCTGCATATTCGCCACATTGCCAATTCCATACGGACACACGGAACTGGTATTATGAATACAACAGTAAACTATGTTTACAAGTGTCTCTTAAAGAAACTTGCTATACTTTCACAATTTCTTTGCGATGACCACGTTAAGTCGAGGTTACTCAAAAATGCGAAGCTGCTGCACCACAAGAAGGAGGAGCGAAGCGTCGAGTACACGCTCGCGTGGGCAGAAAAATTTATTCGTGAGATGCATAAGTTGGGAGTTGCGGATGACGGTCAAACTTTCCTCTCTAAATTTCGTCACCTCGTTTCGGAAATTGGCAACGCCCTAGCTTACATGAGGATGATGCGCAGCGGCGGTCTGCGTGCCGTCGCTGATTCTGCGGCTTTTGTACCGTTTGTTGATGCCGACGTTAGTCTGGAGCGGTTCGTTATCCCTGAATCCGATGAAGAAAATGAAGGCAATGGTGATAATAAGTCGAATGATACTGACGGAAATTGTGAGAAAGGCAGCGACAGTGGTGAATGCAGGAAAAGCAGAGAAAAAGTACCGCAGTGTACCACTCAGGCGGTGCAAGTAGTCGATGGAGTCATTGGTAGCATGCGTGAGAAGTTGTCTGATGGCTCAGCGTACTTCCGCATGCTTCTGGAGGCAGTGACCAAGCGCTTAAAAGGGGCCGTCAAGTACACTCATTTGAAAAACTTCTATCTCATTGTTCCACCCATATGTGTTCTGCACGTTGAAACCATGATACGGGAGAAAGAACAACTCGTCAAGAAGAACAAGGACGGTATATTTACGGATGACGGTTTTGCATTGGGGTGTTCTTTCTTGCTTAAACTTTTTGGTGTGTGGAACCTTTTTGATTCACTACACTGGTTCGAAAACATACGGAAGCATTATGGGTCCCACCTCCAAGAGGTTCGTGAAGGGATTGCCAGACACGAACAAAAGATGAAAGCAAGCAAGAACGCAGCTGTTTGTTGGGAAGAAGAGGTCAACAACATGCATCTGACGTCTATGATGCTTGAATGTTCACTGGGTGAGTATACCGCATTGGAGGAGGCTTTCGTGTCAAGCAAAGTTTTCTTCTACTTTGCGACGCCGGAGGACGCCAGCGGTGAGCTTCAAGATGATGACAAGGACGAAAGTGAAGAAGGTACAGATGCAGATGAAGGCTAGGGAAACGGTTGCTCCACCAAGTACCGCCTGTACTACCACACGGTGTTTGTACACACTTACCACCTTCGATGTTAAATCGGGTGGTGTGAAAACGTCAGGTGAGTTTCCTGCAGGTGGTGGGCCGAAACTGCCACGGGACCCGTTGCTTCACTATTTCGTAAAATCGCTCCACGGTTTTCTTTCAACTTGCTTGGTCATGACATCCCAACGGCTAGTAACATTTAGCGCCAACAATAACTTCTTCTGCATCGCCACTGTATTTCCCACCCTTCACACTTCTCCCAGCGTTAAAAATAGTAAGTCGTTGGCATTAAGAGGAAAGACCGAAAATGTTGTCACGGAGCGCCTGGGTGTTTGCAATGAGTCCTCGCGCGGCACTCACTGCGCTTGGCATCCAGTTCACCTCTAATATCACACAGGCGACTGTCAAGAAGGCATACATTGCACAGACGCTGCGCTGCCATCCGGATCTCAACCCCGAAGATCCAAATGCGACAGAAAAATTCCGAACTATATCTGAGGCGCTTCGTGTTGTACTGAAGTCCCTTGAAGCGAGAAGAAATGCAACAGCACCGGGAGAAGGAGCAAAAACCACCGTATGCCCTGCATTCAATGATCCGGATGGCGCCATAGAGACGCTGCGTCAGGCGATTGCCGCTTACCACCGGCATCGAGAGATAATGCGCTCTGCTGCCTTTGTGGCGGGGAAGAATAAGAGTGTGCCGGCTGAGCGGGTAAATCCTTTCGTTGATAACTCACTGGAGCATGTGTCTTTTGTCTGCCGCTCGGAGGCCGTTGCGATGCAGAGGGTGCGGCGGTTTTGTAACGAGCTGCCAGAGGTGTTATGCGGTCGTTCGTGTGCCCTTTTCGAAGCAGTAGCCTTCTTTAACTCACGGTACGTCGAAGCAACGTCTCAATGTGTGCTGCGGTTTTCAAAGAACCTTCCCATAATCGTCAGCCGAGTTGTGAAGAATCGGAAGAAGTACGTGCGTTACACGCAAAATAAGGCAATTTCGGGTTTTGGAACGGGGAGTCGACCCCAGCGACAGCGCATCGAAGACATGTCAATGAAACCCCTCGTCCTCGTTGGTGCGTTGATTTTCGACCAGGGAGGCAGGTGCTGCCCAAACGCTGAGTGTTCATGTAGTTCTGAACACAGTGGGTTAAACTATAACTTGCACAACTGTAATCAAAGCACTTGCGGCGCCGTGTGCAAGGAAGAACTAAAAATATGTGATGAACTGAAGTGCGTTATCAATCCTTCAGATTCAATAGGTGATATCACAGAGAATATTGGTCGTTGGGAAGCCGCTAGTTTTAACCGACTCCAGCTGGAACTTGCAATGGTAGATATCACGTCCCTAATCTCCGGTATTCTCGAGCTTAACGACCACCCACTAACAATGATGAACCACTTGCACCTCCCAAAATCGACGTCTGAGAGGGTGTCGTTAACTCTTCAGAAGCTTGCTTGTGGTTTGTGCCACCACTGCGGCGAACACGAACGTGGAGTTACCACTGACGTGGAAGCCTCTGGTTCCCACCGTCGCCCAGAGATAACGACTATCGCAGACAGGATAAACTTCTGCCGACATCTAGCTCACACTGCGGCCAGCTATATTAAAGGAAACATAATCCTCGTGTTGGATGATCATTCTTCCCTGGTGGAAGGCGCTGATGAAGTGGTTGTGGACGAAGTAGGGGATATTACAACGGGGACGAAACTGAACTCGGTTGATTGTGAAAAAGACTACCAAGTCGCTCGTCACATGAGTTGCTGCACCGCTGAGATGATACAGTTTTCGGTGTCTGTCAAACTCTCGAAGGACGTGGAACACTTTCTCGACTGCGTAATCGCCGCGATGACACGGGTGTCTGAGGAAGCTGAATCCTCAGTTTTTACGTTACCAACTCTTCTGGAATTGAGGGAGAGGGTGGTGCAGGAGGAGTTTATCCCGGTGGGTGAAGGTGCCGGGCAGCTGAATGCAGATGCTGTCAATGAGGGAGTGAATTGTGCAGAAAAATATCCTGCCGAGGCAGTTGCAGCCGCGGAGGGGAATCTGGAAGGTGGTAGTGTGGAAACGGACAGTGAGTGCCGCGCCGCCAACCAGCTAGACTTCGACTCCTCGCGCCAATTGTGTGAAGTTGAAGAACGATGTGACGCAGAATATCGGTACCGCGGGCCAATACGCTGCTTTCCTCGTATATTTTCAATGGATGCACAACAGGAACTCTTGTTCTGGAAAAACGTGCGCAAACATCGTTTGTATCTTGCAAGGCGCGCGCCCGCCATGAATTCTGTGAATATTTACTACGATTGTATGCCCTACGATCCACATCGGCACTCGCTGCATCACGATCTCCGCCGCAATAAGGATGAACTTTTTGCAGGATGGGTGGGTGAAGCTGAGGAGGGTGTAGACGACGCAGTGATTACAAAAAAGGAACTGCAAAGCAGTGCCATGTTTCTTAAGTGGCTGGAAGATGTTGCGGAGCAATCTTCACTAAACAAGGAATGCCAACGAATAGTCCGCGAGTCGGGAATCGGCTACATCTCGCGTGATCCGCTGCTTCCTCTACAGCATTACTTATCGTTCGTTAAAGTTTTTTCCGCTGCGGCGACAGTGCGAAGCATCATTGAAAGTGGCGCCAGCAATGACAAAGGAGCAACTTCGGAGAACCCTGGCCTATTCATTGTGGTTGGCACGGAGTGCGATGTGCGTGACGGTGGACGGCTTTTAGTGCCGTGGTGGATGGATCCCCTAGCACTGCTAGCGCTCTTGCAGTGCGACGACGCACAGGAAACACGCTGCCTCAATGGAGGTGCCGCTGCGTCGCCATCAGCAGCACAAACGCCATGAGGTGGTTAAACGGAATAAGTTGCTTTTGTTAATCTTGAAAAATATCTGCATTTATTTTACTAATAGTTGGGAAGAAATCTTCCTGTTACCATAATACTCTGTTGCTCACTCTACTTTGAACAGCTATTTTTCATGTGCGCACTGGAATGGGAAGGGGCGAGCCGCAATGCTACTGCGGAAAGTCGCACGGCAACCGGGGCGCAACGGATTTTCCGCCATTGGTAAACTACGGCATGTGACGGACGATAACGGAAAACATGGCACGTGGGGAAGACGGTTTTTTGGCCATGGGAAGCTGCAGCAGTGCTTCCCGACCAAGGAGCAAAGATCTTTCGGAACCTAACGTGGGATGAGGAAGTTTACGGTACGATTGATGACGAAAGAAAGATGCCGCGGCGATCGTTGAGGCATTGCGACCTTCGCATTGAAAATGCCAACAAATCGTCGAGCGAAGGGATTCACTTTGCCGCGTTTTTCGTCAAAACCGGTCATGCCCGGACTGCTAAAATTCTCGTTTTTTTACGGAGTGGGCCTACTGGGGTGCCCATTCGCCTTCTATCGTTCTTCACGGATGCCCATACCCTTCGGAAAAGCCTTGTCGTCCTCTCCCCCACGTGGACCGATGAAGAGCGTCCTTAAATCCATTGTCAGGATTATCCGGAATCTGCTTCTCTGCCCGAAGCCTTTTTACTGGTGCGATGCCTATTAGCACCTCCAACAACGGTATCTGCGGCATCTTCTGGTTTGGTTGCCATTTAAGATTTCACAGTTTCAGCCGCCGTGGATATTCACCGATTTTCAAGTGGACTTACACGCGCATTGGGGGGGGGGGGGGAGGGCGCGGCCTTTCAATCTAGTCTTATACCCTTCGGTTTAAACGGCGTGCATAAGAAACGTGCCGGTCACTTGAGGAGTGGCAATCTTCTTTCCAGGATGTTCTCTGCCCCAACTTCTTCCTGCGTCGCATATATTGGAGCGGGTATAGCAATTGCCGGAAAGATTCGCCGAGTTCGATTTCTGAAGTTTTGTCTTAATTTTCTACCGTGTCCGCTTGCTTATGCTGCGTGCGTTTGATACGAACACCTCGTCCCCAGCATTTTTCTGGGCACTGAAGGGTCTTTGCAGGCAGTTTTGTTACCAGAAATGTTGCATCATCCATATCTCTCTCCTTTATTTTTACTGAATTTTTTACAGGGTATTGATTCCTGATGCGTGGGGAAAAGCCTAGAACGCGAGCGTGTCAGTACCACGTTCCGCACTTTTCCTCAATTGGGAGTTTTGGCGTGGCTCCAAGAAGGGTTTAGTGCTTCCGCCCTCTCCTCCACTCCCTTGCACTCTTTTCCTTCCCCCTCCTGTGACTTCTACCCCCAACTCCGCAGGGAGCGAAAGGGGCCGTCGCGTTCTCATTGTCAACCCTTCGCGCTACTAATGGCCGTCGACCCTTATAACACTTAGTGTCTGTTCCCCCATGCCCTTGAGCACACAATCTAATGCCCACGCACCGAACATACCCGTTTCGGAATTCATCGCCCCAGTGCAACAATCCAACCTTTGCCTCCCGGAACAAAGCGCTTGTGAAACGTTAGCCCCCGCTTTTTCGCTAAAAAGTTTTCGACCGTGTCTTCAGCTCTCAAATTCGTTGTAAGCATCTACGTGGCTACCAGCGGTGGAGCGCGTCCATGAATTGTCTTCGCGTTCCATCGCATTTCCAGCACAAGTTATAGATCACTGCTGCGAGTGCCCGTGTTGTTGCCAAGTTTCTACAATCCCTCCTTATGTTTGTTTGTTTGTTTTTTCCAACCAGAAGCGATGCCGGTGGGGAATTCACCAAACACTAGTTTGAACTCTACCATGGTAAATGATATGGACCTAAAACCTCCCCGCTGCTCCAAGCGATAACGCCTGTGATGCCATTCGTATCGTATTCTCTCGGTTTCCCTTCCATGTATCCCAGAGCTCAATCGCCCGCTGATTCTTTGATAACCTCAGACCATTAGTCACTACAATGGGCGTGCTCAACAACCTCAGAACAAGCAGCGAGTTTACCAGGTTCCGGTCCCTTGATTTATTTTATGAATTCTGTTTCTAGCCCTTACCTCCTCCATTGTTCTGCGGCCACCTCCTTCAGCACTTGTTTTAGCTTTGCAAATTTTTGTTCCCTTTTTCCTGCAATTCGCACAATTTTCAGCATCTGCTTCCATATCCGGCATTTCTTTAATCCAGAAAGATGGCACCAACTCATTCCCTTCGCCAGTTGCTTTTATTGATTCCATGCGGATTGAGGAGGAAATTGCGTCGCCCATCCCATCCGTCATCCTACGGTAATATTAAAAACCGTGGATGCACTTCCTAGACGCATATTTGCCGCCGAGTTGCCCAATCGGTGCTATTCCATGCGAATAGTAGACGTCTATGACGGCACAAACGGACTCAATAGCTGTCCCTACGGATGCTTGCTTCGAGCTTTATTTAACGGTCTACTAACGATGCAAAACATTCCCTCCAGTGGAGAAGATATGTAAAAACATTAGAGCCAGCAGGAGGCCTGTGGTTTCCCTCAAGTCCGCTTGGAACGGGGGCATTGAATGGTTAGCAGTGGTAAAAGAAAAAAGGAACAATTAAAGCGATTGAAACATCGCACTCGATAACGAACACTACCTGGTGCCTTTGAATGATCCTCTCTAAGTATCTTCATCATGTTTGGATATCTCATGAAAGAGAGAAGGGGGAAAAGAAGGGGGCTTGTTACCTTCCACTGTAACAATAAACCCCATTCTATTCTCCGCCGCCTTTAGAGAGTCCGAAAATACACGCGTACAGAAACAATCATTTTGGAGAAGATGCGCAAACTTCTCCCGACTTCCCTCCTCTTCTCGCCACGACCCCAACGCCCCCTCAATGGAACAAAAACCACCAACTCCTCATCATGTTTGCACAACCACTAAGCGGGAGCGGTTGAGGGGCACCGCACCGGCATGACTTCTTCCTTCAAACAATATGCAGTTCAGTGTGTGTGTGTGTGGAGGAATATAGCAGAAAGGGACCAAAGCAATAACAACATAATGGAGACAGAAACAATGAAAGCGGTATACGCGATCTGTTGGTGGCTGGAATGTTTTGAAAGTTAAGAGGCCTGCGGGGGAACCACATATATAACGACCCCTGCGGAGGCACACGCTAAGATTACAATCTCATAAGTGGCGGAAGCATAGTTCTCACATTGCCACTGTATGAATCCGCTGTCAATGTTAAAAAGAGAAGGAGAGGGCGCGCAAATAGCGCCAGGCACCATACTGCAGTCCCATGTGAAGGAGACGAAACGTATGGAAACGAAAAAAAAAAGGAGCGTGTTAATGGAAGAGGGGTTAAATTATAAAATTTAAAAAAATAACTTCGTCACGGAAGCACCTGTCACGTTACCGTATGTGACATGGAAAGAGGGCATTTAGCCAGCACCTACAACAGGGGTTGGCGCCAGCATTCGCTATCAAAATAATAATAATAATTAAACAGTAAGGTTATTAAGTGTATGCCAAAGACACACCATAAACACATGGAAGGGAATGGAATGTAAACGAATAAAGAGTAGGGATACAGTGGCGAACATCAACATTAACATCCAGATGGGTGATTCTGTATCAGCACCACGTCTGCCTGCAAGGGTGTGGGGGATGAGATTTAAATATATATATATATATTTGTCGGGCGCAAAGGCACCGGCAAGGCACCCTAGTAAGCCGTTGCTGGTTAAATAACGCTAAGAAATAAGTCGCTTAGTGCGAGGTAGTAGAAGGAAGTGCATCTGATTTAAAATACAAAACAATAACTTTTTAAAAAATCAAAAACGATTCTCGCATAAGGTGTGGGTTGGTAAGGGGGAAAATAGCTACGCAACTCTCATACCGACACAAAGGGCTGGTCAGCAGAGAAGCACTCATCAAGTTGCGAGCAACGGTTGGAGATGTAAATCACTGATGTGCTGTGAGTGCTGGTAGTGAGTTCATTATTACCATTCGCAGAGTGATCTACAACCCGTCCCACCTTTGCGGCAATACGGCGTATCACATCCCCGCAATAAACATCGTCCCAGACTGGATTCGCCTGGTTGGGAAGAGGGACACGCCATCGCTCACAATACGGCCGCAGGAGTTTCTCGCGCTGGGGGACCTTAAATGTACTGAGGAGTGCCTCCAGGGAGCTCGCAATCATTTGGGCGGACTCGCTCAAATCAGCCAGTGATGAACTGTGGTCGCTTGTGGTTATGGTTGTCCCGTCGCCGCCCTCGTCAAAATAGTATTCACGGTCAAGCCGCAGTGCTGCGAAGGTGCGACCAGGCACGGCGTTCAACTGGTAAAGTTCCACTGGTTGTGGTGCACCACGCAGTGCAACAAGCCCCAGGGGGACGACGTCGATTTCCTTTCGTTCATCTTCGCTCAGAGCAAGGTATGTGGCCCGAGTTAGCAGCACCTGACCGCCGTTCGCGACGCTCTCCGTACGTGCGGCCATGTTAGTTGTACCCCCATAGTAGTCGTAGCCCTTCGTCACTTCATCATAGCGGATGTCACACAACCCGGTATGAACACCTACTCGTACACGCAAGCCGTTCCAGAGACTCCCGTACACGTCAGGAGCAAGACGGGCAGTGGGTGGAGTGTACTCTTTATCGTCGCAAGCTCGCTGCTCTTCAAAGGCGTGATAGAAGCGGTCGAACACCTCCGTTTCCCATTTGTGACTCAGGAAATGCCGCTGGAGTTCACTCACGAGCTGCACCGCAGCAAATGGGCTCCGGCAAGCAATCATGAACGAGTCACCAATCGTTTTCACTTCGTAGCAGTTGTACTCGACCATCAGGGACCGGATAATTTTATGGTGTGACGCCACGGCGTCAGGCATAAGCTCAGGGAAACCGGCCCACTGTGCTGTGCTGCTCTCAATGTCCGTGAACACGAGTGTAACGGGCTCCGTCGGTTCCCTCGGCGCAAGCTCGTTGTCGCGGGCATTGCGCAGGGTGAAGTACAGTACCAGAGCAAGCGCAGCGAGCAGCAATGCGACGAGGGTAGAGCCAATAGCAATCGCAATCACCTGCCCTTGTGTAAGTTTGTTTTCGTCGACGTAAACTAGCGTTGGTGTCACACCATTTTGTAGCGGCGGTGTGGCGGGATCCAGCAATCGAGTCATGGACCACACGGAGATGTTTGTTCCCCCGTAATTGGAAAGGCAATTGCTGGCAAGAGCGACGCCATTCACAATGCAATCAACATCGCTAAAGGGCCCGTACCGCATGTCATCGACGTTGATGGTGGACTCGGAGTAGAAATAGTCAGCCAGCAATTTCGCGTCAACCTTCTCCATATGGTCAAGGACGGACACCATCAGCCGCGCCGTGGAAAAGCCCCGCAACGACATGGGAGTTCTCATCGCCGGCTCAGGCACGGCCTTGTGGTAAGCTTGAACAGTCAGTGACGACGAGTTCTCCTCCGCCCAGTGGGGCTGGTTGGTGGCGAATACGAAGCGGTTGGTGGTCGTAGGCGGGGTTCTGCTAAATGCTGCTCTCAACTCCTCGTACATTAGCGTTACATCAGGATAAATGGCGAAGATTCGTAGACCTCTTTTAGCATCAAGGTGCTCAGCCAGGTCGTACACCTCTAACGCCGTAAACCCAATAACAAACACGTCCCCGCTAGAGGGGAGATGGGGTTTCAACGAGCCCTCATTATCCACAATTACCTTCGATTGCATGAAAATACCGTACGTCCGCAGTGTGGCTACCAACACCTCCAATATCATATCCGCATCGTGGGTTCGAATCACTACACGCACGTTTCCGCCAGGGTGCTCCGAGATGTACTGAACCAGAACATAGAGTTCCTGCGCAAGCGTAGGTGACACGTATATCACGTTTCGGTTAAACCTGTTCATACGAGGGTTGCTGGTTATGGGGTCAATGAACGCCAAATTCTCCGTGGCCATGATTTCCTTATTCACGACGCCAAACAGGGCCGGGATCACCTTCACATCGCGCATTTGCTCTAGTTGCTCGACAGCCTCATCGCCCGTTGCCTCCAAGGGATGCAAGAAGAACCTGTCGCGCTCTCCAATCCGGCCGTTGCCCAGCAAGGCGGAGGCGCCGTTAAGATACCTCAGACTCGCGCGGTAAACAACCACATTGTCCATCAACTGCACAATAAGACCGTTCAATGGTGCGCGCAGAACAACACCAGCGCTGGAGCACTCTGATGCGCCCCACGTCAGAAACCCCGTGACCACGGGCTGCAACCGAAAACCATCCACGACCTCCTTCATGTACACCACGCTCCCACCCTGGTTGCACTGACACACAGCACCTTGCCATGCAGCAAACGCATCGCAATCACCTCCAAAGTCACCAACAACGAGATCATCAATAAGGTAGCGCCGTTGTTCGTACAGTGAGTCTATGAATGCTGTGCTGTTAGTTAAAGACAATGTGCTCCGGAGAGCTCGTGATACGACTTCCCCGGTGATCCATCCAGTGAGCATCAACTCCCCGCTGGTATCATCTTCAAGGAGTTCCTGTCGCATCGCAAACCTGTTCTCCTCATCACTAGATGAGAGGTACTCGTCCACCTCTTCCCGGAACCGCTTCACAACCGCAAATCGTGCGTGGTTCGGGAGGGGGTTAACACCGCTTATAATCAGTTGTCCGGGTATCAGTTCACGACCACTCTCCTCTAAGGCATCCCGCCAAGTATTAATCAGGAAAACCTGAGCGCTGGATGGGGCAAGTACGTACACACCTGTGGTGCGATCGTCGGTAGCCATTCTCCTCACAAACTCTCTGGTGACGAGATTGGGTGAGCCAAGTAAAAGCACGGCTAATGGGCGGGTATTCACAAACTGCTCCCACTCGGCATCAAACGCGGTGCTGACAACCTCCAGTCCACCGGTACCCTCGAGGGAGAAAGTTCCGCTCAGCTCGTACCCCATTCCCGACAATATCTTTAAGGTGAACGCATGCGACTCCTTGCCGAAAAATGAGTCACTCAGATACATAAACCCAAGGCGGGAAAGTCGCAGGGTGACGGCAAAGTATCGAATCAGGGTCAGCAGTTCAGCGTCTGGCTCAGCAGTAGTGAAGTACAGGTGGCGATTCCACCCACGAGCCTCATCTGAGTAAGTTAGGGGTGAGAAAGCAACTACATCGTTGTTCTTAAGGTGTTCGAGGGACCAGAGCACATTGTCGTTGCCCAGCGGACCCACTGCTATCAAAAGCTTTCCTTTACTTGCCTCCACGGCACTCTCAAAAAGCTCCTCAATAGGTTGGTCATGGGACGAGGGTCGAATGACAGAGACTTTCACCCCGTTGGGGATGTCTCCACGACGGGCGGCCAGCGACGCCTCGAAACCGGTGCTCAGGGCGTCAACACTCACCTTGGGGAATTTAGGGTTGTACATAAGGTAGAGAATGTTGACTGTCACCTCCGCGCCGGCAGCCACACGCACCCCAACGGACAGCAGCGCGAGGAGCGCCACCGCCATGGTGAAGGGGCGCGGTAAGTTGGACGCAACCAACGGCGGGGCCCGGACGACACGCGAGGCAGGACGGCAATTCAATACCGCCCCGCACCCACCACACAAACGGTAATCGTTCATATTTTAAGTTTTACTAGGTTAATCGCAATGTCTTCGGAAGGAGGAGGTAGGAAAGAGGGTTGCATAGGTGGTAGAGTGGTGGGCAACAACTAAAGCACTGGTGCAATAGAAGACGGCCGAAGCAAGTCTCGAACGATCATCTCGCCGGTAGCCCACGGCACTGCGCAGAATGGCACTAACAAGCCGCCCCCTGCGCGCAACAACAAGCACGGAAAGGTGTCTTCACGCACTGTGGTGTCCAGCAACTTACGTATCGAGTGACACAAAGGGCATGGTGCCAAAGTTTGGACGGAGTGCATCGAACAAGTCAAAATGACGGGTGATAACGGCTTTGGTTTATCTTCCTTGGGGTTAGTGTCATCGCCTTCGTTCTCGTTTCGTCGGCAACCGCTCACAGGGCAAGGCAAATAAGACTGTAGATGCTGTAACTATCTAATACGCACATCGGTGTAAAACCTGAATTCTGCGTAGGAACCTCGCATGTGAGGGTGTTTAGGTTATCGATCGCAAAGAACCGTTACGTCGTTCCATGTTTTTCACACATCACAACGAGTAGGCAGCAGAAAGGGTTGCATTTTCACTGATGAATATGAGTTGTCTCGACAACAGTAATGATATCGCAGCGACTCTGCGTGAAGAGTTTATCTTCATCAACATATTTCCTCTATCAATGTATGAATTCAATGCAATACAAGCACAATTAAGTCGACGAGTTAACGCCGCGGCATCCGTGGAGGTCGAAAAGGTGCTTCACAGGTCTTGCACAGCACCAAAGAGCGGAGACTTGTTATCGTCAGGACGCAAAACAGTCAGCACACCGCAGCGTACACCGCCGGCAAGCGTGACTCCAGGGGAGCGCATGGATGGAGCTTTAAAATCTCCGGATGATAACATCTTAAGTGTGATGCAAAAACTAAACAGTCGACGCCAACGAAATTCACGAGTAATGATTAGACGGAAAGGCCTTATGCACCCTCTGCATTCAATCTACCCACGTCAAACTTCCATAACTCACAAGTCGTTTGTATCTTCTACAATTCAATAACGGCATGATCCAGCATAAACCGTCAAATCCCTGTCAAAGCAGGTCGCAACTCGCCTTGCACAATCTTCACTCAGCTGGGGTAACAAACAAAAACTGACAAAGGGGGAAAGAAACACGTCAACAGAAGCGTTATTAAGGGCACCCCAACATGAAAAAGGGAGCGAATCCGCCACCCTCAAAGCCCCCTTTCCCACCTCATATGAACGGAGAACGAAAAAAAAATTGAATAAAAAAATGAGGGGAGTTCAGTACAACAACAAAAGTAAATAAATGGCAAAAGATGACAGCATCCTTACGGTGTCTTCCCGTCCCCGTTTTGCTTCCTACGTTTATTACGTATACGTTATTTTAGTCATACCCTTTCCCATTTTGCGCAGTAACTTATGCTTCCCTACCCGTCCACTAGCACAGTCCCTTCTCTACGTTATTTTTCACACAGCTAACACACCGCCGATGCGCCTGAAGAGGCACAAAAGAGTGCGCATAGACTCGGGTCGAAGGATTAAAAATTTCCGTCCTCTGTGGACACAATAAACATCTCGGAAGATGCTCCAAAAGAAATAAACAAATACAAAAAAATTAAGAAAAAAAACAAGTGGTACTGTCTACTACGAACTCCTTAGTTCAACTTCAAACGGTTGCCTGCTCCTTCTTTGCACCATCATCAGCAGCCGTTTCGTTAGCGGCGGGATTTTCATTGTTCTCAGGTCCGTCAGCACGCGTCATTTCTTCCGTTTCCTCATCAGATGCACCAGGGATGTGAAGCTCATCAGGACGGCGGTGTGCAACATACAATGCAATGCCAATGCCTACCACTGTAATACCGAGGCAAACCCATACGAGTGGGAATTCCTTTTCAGTGGTACCACCCGGAGCGGGATCTGGGGCGGCGGCACGCACCACCTCCATAACGAAGGCGATGGCAAAGACAAGTGCGACGGATTTCGAGAACATAACGAACTTTAAAATAGCTTGAGAGAAAAACTGCGCTAGAAGTATCCTGTCACAATAGAAGAATAGTGAAAATGAAAGAGAAAGAAACACGTCAACAGAAGCGTTATTAAGGGCACCCCAACATGAAAAAGGGAGCGAATCCGCCACCCTCAAAGCCCCCTTTCCCACCTCATATGAACGGAGAACGAAAAAAAAATTGAATAAAAAAATGAGGGGAGTTCAGTACAACAACAAAAGTAAATAAATGGCAAAAGATGACAGCATCCTTACGGTGTCTTCCCGTCCCCGTTTTGCTTCCTACGTTTATTACGTATACGTTATTTTAGTCATACCCTTTCCCATTTTGCGCAGTAACTTATGCTTCCCTACCCGTCCACTAGCACAGTCCCTTCTCTACGTTATTTTTCACACAGCTAACACACCGCCGATGCGCCTAAAGAGGCACAAAAGAGTGCGCATAGACTCGGGTCGAAGGATTAAAAATTTCCGTCCTCTGTGGACACAATAAACATCTCGGAAGATGCTCCAAAAGAAATAAACAAATACAAAAAAATTAAGAAAAAAAAACAAGTGGTACTGTCTACTACGAACTCCTTGGTTCAACTTCAAACGGTTGCCTGCTCCTTCTTTGCACCATCATCAGCAGCAGCCGTTTCGTTAGCGCCGGGATTTTCATTGTTCTCAGGTCCGTCAGCACGCGTCATTTCTTCCGTTTCCTCATCAGATGCACCAGGGATGTGAAGCTCATCAGGACGGCGGTGTGCAACATACAATGCAATGCCAATGCCTACCACTGTAATACCGAGGCAAACCCATACGAGTGGGAATTCCTTTTCAGTGGTACCACCCGGAGCGGGATCTGGGGCGGCGGCACGCACCACCTCCATAACGAAGGCGATGGCAAAGACAAGTGCGACGGATTTCGAGAACATAACGAACTTTAAAATAGCTTGAGAGAAAAACTGCGCTAGAAGTATCCTGTCACAATAGAAGAATAGTGAAAATGAAAGAGAATTGAAATAGGAACAACGCAACATCGTCCACGGGGTTCATAAATATAAATAAATTATTTTATCCAGTTTGAAAAGGGAAAAGGGGCTGAGGAAAATTTCTTTGTTATTGCCCATCCCACATATCTTGCATGTGGCCCCGGAAAGTGACGATGCACTTTTTCGTCTGGACCATTATTGACTTCCGATATCTTTTGTAGCTTAATTTCCGTATATTCGCTCAACTAGAAAGTAGGGATGTGGAACGGAAATCAGTTACCTAATTGCGACCGCCGCAGTCCTTGAGCAGCGAAACAATCGGCAGAGGAAACAGGCATCCGTCTACGAAACGAATTTACATTTACAGAAATACGAACACGTGGTGGAAGCACGTGTACGAAGGAAGGACAAAATGAAGCATCAAACCCATATAAGCCCAATTACCACATTACGTTCCTTCCTTCTAACCCCCACACACAAAAAAAAAATCGTTCAGCTCACCTATCCTGCCTCACGGTGTGAGGACATGAAAGTAAGCGGAGACAACAAAGAAATAAACTCAAATGAAGTGATGAATTGGAAAAGTAGGTACTGAATGAAACATTATCCTCGGTCGAAATATAGGGAATCCCTGGTGATTTTACCCACACGCAAAAAAAAACAAAACAAAACAGCACCGTCGGTGTGTTCATATATGATATCGTGATGAGTGTAATACTCACCGAAGGCACGATAGAACGGCCAACAAAAATGAAAATAACAGTGTCAAGAAAAATATATGTTTAAATATATATATATATCAGTAAAAATGAGCTACGCTGTGAAGACTATGGCACAACATGGTGCCATAAAGTCGGGTACATGCAACGCACACTTGTAACCCAATTGAAGAACACGATATTCTCAAACTCCTACTGATAAGATACTTGAACCATTAAAAAAGAGCCATGTATAATAGATCCTTTGAGGTCTCGAAGGAGGACCTGGCGAATTCCTTTTTTTAGGGCACGTAATGGCACAACATATTCACCCAGAAGGTTATTGCTTTTGGTATCCTCGTCATACACCTGCATGACAAGGGTGGACAGTTCCCACTCGTACACCTTCCAGCAGAACTCGTTGTTTAGGCGCTCACCCCGCCAGACAGGATGAAAGCCATTATTGTGAATGGGGGATGTGTTTCGTTGGCTTTTCTCCATGCCGGGGCCCTCAATCAAGGCGACTACGCGAGAATCCACAATACTGCTACCGGATGCATTTTTCCGCCTGGGAAGACAGAAAGCTGATATAATTTCTATTGTGAGCAACCGTGACTGCCGTTTTGGCCCCCTTGCACGTGCAATGTCCACAGCAGTCGGTTTGAGAAGGTAGCCGCAGTTACCATTGTCGCTGAAGAACCCCCTATTTAGCCTAAGCTGGTATGACTTGTAATTCTGCCAATTGAGTGCAACTAGTTGGCAACCACAATTCCAAAACGTTTGAGGATGAAAGTTACTGCTACCGATGCGAGTTCCTGTGGGGTATATGCGACTCAAACACCGATTATTGATGGCAACAAACTCCTCCTGGTTAGAAGAGGCAATTTTCCCCGCTTTCCCTTCAGTAAAAGAGCTGCAGTGATATGGTTGACGCGTTTCAAGATAACTTAGATCCTCAACACCCTTATAACCAATGGATTCGATTGAAATAAGACGAGATAGTTTCTCTGAAACCTTTGAAACCTTCTTTTTCTTTTCAGCACCCCTTGAATTCGTTTTTCCACCACCGCGACAACGCCGAGCAGTTTCAGGTGGTACGAAATTTTCCACCACACCATCGGCTTCCTCATCCTCATCGTCGTCGTCATCAACCTGTACCCCATCGGTAGGTGTAGTAGCCCGTTTGCTCTTTAGCAGAATTTTTCCCTTTAGCGCTTCCGGCGAGAATGTGAAAGAAGTCTGTTCACCAGCACCCCAAGGACTGCAGAATAGCATATCTCCGAGCGTTTCACACAAAATTTCCGCCATTCGATCCTGTTGGCGGAGGCTAGTGTGAACCTCAAGCGACAAAATGACAGGGTATATTGAATTAACAAAAGCATACTTCTTGATCGTGCTAATACAGTCCCGGAACCAAAGCTTGGAAGTCCTTGTGTAACCATGATAAACTACAGGCTGACCCTTGCGACCATCCCAACAATCAAGTTCAACGCAGCGGCAGCCATCCAGTAGAACCCTCTTGTACATATCCGTGGAAGATTTGCTCAAGAGTTGATCACCCGTAAGGTAGGTATTGTGCGAGGAATTGATGAAATACTCACATATCGGGCGAGTCATATCGTGGTAAACACTAGACATCTTTCTGTTGTTCACAATGGAGTTAAAGCGCCTGTCGCTGAGAAATGATAAGAATGCGTCCAAATGTACAGGATGCTCTTCGGTACAGCCAACAGCGTCTAGAAATACGTGCAGCTCCTCACCATCGGCACCCTCTCCTTGAGTTTCCTTCAGGAAGGTAACAAACTCAGCCTTTGTCATCACGTCCCGATCGGGACCCACAACATTTCGCATTGCATATGTCAGTTCATTAAGTCTTGTCAGAGACATAAATGTCCCCTGCATCAACTTGTAGTTTGCCCTCCCCCCTGTAGCTTCCAGCTCGTCAATCATCTTTTGTGAGAGCCTTTCAGGGAAGCTCAAACCCTTCAAGATTTTCCTCAATTCACGAACGCATATGTCCCCGCTGTTGTCGTCGTCGTACTTTATCCATATCATCATGAACTTCGCGTGATTCACATCCCATTTTATGAGATTCAGCGGATTTGCAGCACAAAAGGAAGTAAACAACTCTGCCGCCCGTGGGTTTGCACTACTTGAGCATGCAAGGAACTCGACGGCATCCTCCCGGTTGCACTTCAAAAGGTCCGTGATGGCTCCCAGCAGAGAAGAAAAGAAGGGCTGAAGCTCGTGTGCCTCAACTGCCCCTGTCGAAAGATGCTCATCAACGAGGTTGCCGGTACGGTGGGAGTAACATGCGAGTTTCTCTTCTGAGAGCCCACGTGAGGTACACCCTCCCATTCCGTTCGAATATGAACTAAACCCCGCTTACAGAAAGGGGCGTCTCAATCGCCTCAATTTCGTTTCGTTCAGTCTTTTTAGTCAGTGCAGGTTTCTTTCTTTTTTCGTTTGGCGTCCCCTCCTCTGCTTAGTGTGTGCCACCCTTGATATTACCCCCAGTATGTCTTGCCTACCACATTGGACGAGGGGGAAAAAAAGAGAGGAGCATGTTGGTGTAGTTATCGTTTGGAAACTCAAAACACCTCCACACGAGGAGAGCACAAGAGCATTTGGAAACACTAATACTGTGCACATGCCCGCAAATATCTATGTCTCTATGCCTACATCGCCCATTACCTTACTGAGTGCGTTGGGCGCCCAGCACAGGCGAGAGAGTAAACTCCATATTACATGTATGTATGGAACCGGTTAGGTGCGAGTTGTTCCGTTGGGTGTGGGTGCTCTTCTCAGCAGCATTTCACTCTCCGTTGCCTGACGAAGGGCGCGACTCATCTCTTCCAACTCTGCGCGCTGCTGCAAATGGACCTTGAGTTTCTTCGCCTCCCTTTCCCAGTGATTATGCTCATCTTCCGCGGCAATATACCGTTCACGACCTTCAGCTATCGCTTGACGCAAACGTTCCTCCTCTTCCGCACTGTTCGATGCCGATAAGCTACTGTAGCGTCGTTTTTCTTCCCTGTACTTCATTTTGATCTCCTCCGCCTGCTCAGCCCAATAGCTTAATAGTGCCCGGACTTTGGCGTCCCTAATGACTATCCGGCGGACCAGCCGTTGTCTCTCCTGACAAATATTATAACGCGCCTCTTGGATCTGTTTGCTGAGTGCTGACAACTCCACACCCGTATCACGCACCTCTCTATGGCACTGTCGAAGTCGCTCGTACAGCAGTTCTCGGTACAGTGAATTTTCGTTAACATAGGCTTCCTTCCCCGAAAAGAGTTCCGCTACACATGAAGGGAATTTGGTCGGTGCGGGGCACTCCCGACTCTTAATCTCAACTAGTAAGGAAGAAAGCTCATTCACAAGGTTCACCATCGTAGTTTTATCTGCGCTATTTAAGCAATGGACCTCCTGTTCGCCTCCCTGGTAGTCAGACGTTTGCTCCTTCGGAACAAAGTGTGTAGCACCATGATAACGAATCGAATCCCGTTCCATGTCGTTAACACATTCTAGCAGCCGCCTGCAAGAAGCATCTCGCTGTATCAGCTGAAATTGAATACCCTCCAGGAGTTGAACAATGTTTAGCTCGTCACTACCATTTTCATCTTGGGGAAGTGCATCTCTCCCACTTAGAGGCGGAGGAACATACGGCGGCCGCTCAAACTTAACGCCTCGTGCCGATTGGAGAACAAAGAAATCACGGAGTAATTCCTCAGAGGGGCAACCAACATCGACTTCTTCCATTAGCGACGAGGGCAACAGTCCTCTAACTCCTTCTAAGGTCTTCCCGGTCCACCACCCGCTCGGGTGGTTTTCCATAACAAAAATGAGGTCGCCCTCGCGAAATCGCAAATAATGACGACCGGGACCCTCGTAGTCATCAAGTGCGCATGCAATAGACATTTGCACTCTGTTGGACCCCAACCCGACCCAGGTCTATTGTCCTTTGTGCGTCCAAAGCATCGATAAGGTGACAATGGAAAGGAAAAAAAGGGAGAAAACTTACGCGAAGCAGTATAAGGTAATGAGCGACGGCAAAAAAAAAAACAAATTAATCACGACGCAACAGATTCCCCACACATCGACCCAAAGCATGCCCGCATGCCTCACCAAACAAAACGAAATGAATAACACACAGAGAAGCAACCTCCCTCCTTTTTTACACGAATAATTACGTCATGACTTCAAGCTGTGCACGCGCGCGCCCGTAATGAAACAACATCGTATAACCTATAAGCATCTGCATAAAGAACTGACTTTTGAAAAAAAAAAAAGCACAGTTAATAGCCGTTTGCACGCACACACACATAAGTGAATTGTATGATAGTGGATGGCACGCGCATGCTGCAACAAAACGGACGTCGCCTGCATACATTAACTGGTAAAAAGAGAAATACTCACGGCGCTACAAAGTTACTAACAAGAGGAACAAAACAAGCACAGTCGTAGTCCCTTGATGATGGCACCCCGTACATTGACCCTACAATAAGCCATAGAGGTCGTGAAAAGATGCGTGACGGAGGTCAAATACTTCCCTCAACATAACGAAGGGAGATGAGTCCTCGGGGAGGTAGCAAGAAAGTACAACGGAGTTTGGCCCCCGGTGCGTCTTCAATATTTCTTCCATTTTTTCCGTAAAGCGTTCCGACACGTTATACACGCAGGGCTCGCGAACTCTCGTCGAATAGTCTATATCCCCGATTTGTACGAGTTTCCGCTCTTGCATAACCGCAAGGTCAGACTTAATCGATGTCAGAGAGTTTGGGTCTCGAATTACAGACACTTGCATATTGACAGGTTTTGTTATCAAATGCCGGTAGAACTGTAGTGGGTTTGACAGAGGGGATGGCATCTGTTCATCGAACAGAAATGACATCCCGTGCTTCGTTGCAAACTCCACATAAAGTTTTTTATCCAGAGGCGATAAATGGGGAAAAAGGCAATTATTGGCAGCTACTGAACCGTACGGAACTGGGAGAACAACATCAGTTATCTTAAAGGTTCCCTTCTCCTCATCGTCTTTGGTCACTAAATGATAGTTGCCACAGTTGTTAGGCAATGAAGAGGAGTCACAACCTGAGACGCTATCAGCGGGACCCATACGGACTACATCCCCTTCAACGACATTTAAACCCTTGGACAACAGTCGCTGTGAGGCCATGGCGTTCCATACAAATTCGGCAGCGCTACGTCGCAGTGCCTCGCGCATCGGAAGGGCACTCCATAGCTCAGCGAGGTACGATGACTTCCCACATTCGGCGTCTGCGTGATATTTATGAAGGCCCCTCAATAACTGTACAATCCAGTTGGGTGAGCGCATGTGCTTAGCAGTGGTGGCCCATGTCTGTGCAATTCCAGGGACCGTACTGGGATCGGCGTTGAGATACTTCAGAAAGTGATCATAGTGCACACCATTGCTTTCCGCGACGCAATGGAGCAGGGCCCCTATAGACTTCAGGTAATCTCCCCTCGCAGCCAACACGGCCATGTCAAAGAACCGGTTTGTTCCAACACTAAACCTGTCTAACCAAAAATAATTAATAAATCCCCTTTCTGCCGTCTTCTTCAGCAAGGCCCTTATGGTGTCCTGGCTTCCTTCCACGCACCTCAAGAGAACACGGTGGTGGTGACCACGCGCCCCCTGTAACAAGGAATGCAGCTTATCAGTTGAAAAGTACTCCCGCGGTTCAAAAATCAGGGGATGCAGATTGTAATGTCGCGATGCATGTGACAAAATCTCCTTTGTTACTCCTAGGCAGACGCCGTGCTGGGTGATACAACCAAATGAACCTCCGGGTTGGTCCCGCAAGAAAACGCAGTCGGGTTGAAGCGAAAGCACATACCCGAGGCGGTTTTCCACACTATTTAGCGAATAAGAGTCACGATACAATACGAAGCGCAGAACTGGAAGATCCCGCGGAAGTTTTCCCGTTAGTCGCACATATTCGCCATAGCTCTGTACACGTGGGGAAAAAGACTTGGACGGGTCGCTAAATGGTGTCCTGGCATCGTCTTCAATGAGAAGGGTCTTCTGCCTGGATATTTTGCGCCACTTCCCTTTTACAACTTTTGACAGTGCAGCCACGTCCCCGACGGCATCAACTTCATTTACCTGAAGGTCGCTTGCTTGTGCTTTTACCACAGCTACAGGAAGTTGGTCATTTTTCGCCAGCGGCTGACAAATGTCTCTAATTCGCAACAGAAGACCTGAATGTTTCTCTTCATCGCTAAGATCGCGGCCACAACGCCATTCGCTTGGAGACGAAACGAGCCCTGACGTTGGTCTACTGAGCGCCCACCGCACGATAGGGCCCCTTGAACTTACCTTCATGAACCTCTGTCGCACATTTTTCAAATTCATTCGCGACAAAACCGGAAGAAGAGCAACACGGGAGGACGAACTGGTAGGTCACGGACACAAAGGTTCAGAACAAAATGTGCACGCAGTAAGCGGCAGGTGTTCGAGAAGGGGGGGAAATAGAGAGAATTATAGGACGATCACGAAACATGTGAGAATTAAAAAAAAAAAAAAAGTCACTCATAAACTAACTGAGCATTGACCACGATACTTTCTTGCCATCGACAAATTTTTGCACCGTTCCGTCCGCCCCGTCGACAGCATATGAGGCGTCCATATTATCCTTCCATGGATTGTACGGATTATCAATAAAGGACTTGTACATGTCGCTTTCAGCTTCCTCCGTACGAGCGGCCGCCTCCATTTGGATTGTTTTTAGTGAAGGCACGCAATCACCAAGAGCTTCGGAATCAAGATAACCATATTCGGGCAACTGATTGCGAATGTGTGGCGGTAGTATCTGCAACTTGTGCTCGTAGAGCTCGTCCTCTAACTGCATTAGCGCCCCTTCAGTAATGACCAGTCTGTCGTGTTTCATTGCATCATAGGCATTGAATCGATTAATAGGAATAGGATTCTTCGCTCCCTTGGGGCCTTTCATTCGCTGCTTGGCCGCCGTTTTGTTGTAATCATACTGCTCATCACATAGAACGGTGGGGCGAACAATCTTGTTCCTCCCGTTAAAGAAGCTTCCAAAGAAAAAGGCTCTGTCAAACTCACTACTGGGTGTAATGCGGGAACCCCCGTCCATGAAAAGTACCCCACCACCCGTATGTCGCACGTCCCACGACATATTACGGCACAGTTCCAAGTAACACTCTTGCGTAGGCTCCTCCAACGTGAGACGGTCCACGACCTGTAATCTCCCTTGCAACATCTTTAGCGTGAGCATCATACGATTGCTTTTGCTCCATGTTTTGACATCCATCGTGGGCATCAGCATGTTCCATGGCTTTGAGGGTTTGGTACGACCACCCCATGTGTACAAGTGATTTTTTCGGTTACCCACGCGGGGCATTCCCATACCTGTGTTGGGCCAGTTCTTTTTGGCCTTTCGCCATATCTCCCGTGTTTCATAGTCCCACTTGCTCGCAAAATTCTGACAGCGAACCATCCAATACGTGAGATTTTTACTCAGCTCCTCTACCTCAGGATACATACCAAAAATAAAAGGATCTAACTCACGCGTGTATATGACTTCATTCTTCAAGTTAAACACCGGTGCTATGATACGCTCCTTCATCGTGCCGTATGTGTAGACAATTGGCTTCGTTGTACTAAAGTGGGGAAGCTCAGGAAGCGGCGCTGTAAAGTATGGATGAGAGCGCTGAGGGGAAGGAATATACGGCGATATGACAGGCCGAGTGATGGTATTGTGTGGGTGGTGCAAAGGAAGGGGATGCGCCCCGGGCAACACATGTTGTGGTCCTTGGTACAAAAAGTCTCCCTCATCACGCGGGGCGATATCATGAACACCAGACGTGCGCCAGTCGTATCTGGGGCTAAAAATGCTAGAGTGCCGCTTTCCAAATGCCGCCAAAACTACGGAGAAAGAGACGCGGCGCATAGCATAAAGCCTGCTGCTCAGTTAGATATCAGTAGATTTCCGGCGATGGTCCCCTCCCCTCTTCCTAATCCCTCACACACTGTTTTCAACTAAAGCTGTCCCTCAGAGTTGACAAGGAGGGAAATGCCCGCCAAGAAATGAAAAGATGGGAGAAAGATAGAAGTGGGCAACGTGTTTGTGCTGCGTGGTGAGTGACAGTGTGAGCAAGGAAGAGCACAGCAACCATGGAACGAAAGTTAAATCTACAAATGGAGTTCGCAAATACTTGTGTGTATCCCTACAGAGTGAAGGCCACTCACTAATTCCTGTTGACGAGAAGCGCATCCAAGTCGCCCCTACTTCTTCCTTGTTGTCATTGCACTCTTTACCACTTCCGTATGTCACCTTCTCCCCTTCTCTTCTTGTTTAATAAACCCTCTTTTCCCTCGGCACAAAGTCACAGGTCACTCGATTACTCAATTTCGGGAACCGATGGCAGTTATACGAGCTCCCTTTTTTCAAGCAATTCCCTTAGTTGTTGGTTCTCCACTCGCAAGCGTTTGATTTCATCGCGCGCCTCTCGCAACTGTTGCCTGAGCAATGTATTCGCTTCATCGAGCACGGTGTATCGCTCTAATGAGATCTTACTAGCATTGTCTAGAAGACTGATCTGCAGCTCCGCCGCCCCCAACCGGTCACGGAGAGCAGTGGCATCGGCAGTTGACCCACCCTCACAAGCATCAACGGGCTCAGTTGCCACGATTGCCTTCCCCACCTTTGCAGCATGACGACAAGAAAATGAAGAGGAACTAGTGATGAAATTTGGAAATAGCGAAACCGCACGCGGGAGGGGTAATCGAGGGTTCCTAAGCGCCAACACGACTCCCGTATCCTCCACAGCGCAGCGTTCCGATAAAGTGCTGAGGTGGCGAAGGGTTGCGCAGGGAGCGCTAAGGGAGCGGTTTATCACAAGCACCTGATCGGCACCGCGCATGCAGATCCGGAGAAAAGAATTATCTAGTGAGCGGATACAAACCAGAGACACAGGGGGGGAAAAAAGCAGATAAGAAAGAGGAGAGTTATGTGTGTACGAGACGATCATCAACTACAGGTGTAATAACAGCACAGTTGTCATTTTCGTCGTTACCACACTATTCTTCCGAATTTGGAGAGCTAATCTAACTATTCTACATCTCCAACTCTATTTCGCCACCCCGCCGTTGACATAGCAAGTGTAGGGATTTATATATAAAAAATAAACACGTTAAGTTAGGTTCAGTCAAAAGAAAAAAACAGAAAATTAGTACTTCCCATATCTCCTGTAGGTAGTTGCTCGCGTAAGATGAGGGCGGTGGTACGCAAAGTCGCCATAACGATTTGATAACTCCGCGAACCAGCTAACGTCTATTGATTCACTCAGAGGTGGAATGATATTATCTGCCCTTTGCTGTATCTGGTACCATGTTCCAAAAGCTCCACAATCCTCTAGCAGCAGATCCTCATAGGAAGGAATATAATCTAAACAAGGCGATGAAGAGCAGCTGAAAGGGTGGTCGCACCACTCCACAGAAGCAGCCGCCCCTGGCGTATCAGCCACTTTCAAATCGACAGAACACGCCTTTCCGCCTACAACTCTTACTTCATGAACCTCTTGTGGTTCTGTACGAGGTACCGATACCCCTGCATTCGCAGAGCGACTCCGTTCAATCGGTGAAACGTTGGGAAACAACGGTGGAAGATGAGTTGGTGTAACAGTTATCTCACCGCTTGTGTCGTCCTCTTCCTCTCCTTCCCCACGTCGAGAGGACTCCGATATGGTTGTTGCACAGCATTGGTAATACCGCTCCACTTGAGGAGGAGGAGTGCCTGGAGATGTCATTTCAGATATTTCCATAGTTAGATATGAGTAGTCCACACATTCGCCTTTAGAAGAGTTTATCTCTTTGGAAGTATCCGCACGCAGTCGGGAAACAGGACTCGCGGCAGATAAAGATTCACCAAACCCTCTGAAGCTTTCAGGACTGCCAAGAGATTGCAAGCACTCACTAAATGGGGGAAGATTCACTCGTCCCTGATATTTAAAGGGGTTCCGCGGTGACACATCAAACATACCTAAATATATATATAAATAGTCTACTAAGTAAAGGTAAATATTAGTATTTCAGGAGGGGGAAAAGGGACAAATAACACAGGTAAAGTAATATTTTTGACAAGAACACGATCACACAAAAATTAAAAAGGCTGACTCAACAGGTGTATCGTCAGCGACAAAATAAGACGCGGTTGAGTCTGCTTCTTCCTTGACCTCTTTTGCCGTTCCTTCAGGCGTTCTGTCAGGGTTAAAGTGAGTTCTCCCTCATTAATCCCAGTCGGCGGCCCAGAACGCATCAGTAGAAGCAGGTTTCTATGCATTGCCCTCCTTAACGGGTGCACACCGCCCGTAGCTGCCTGCATTTAATCCTCAGTCTCGTCCACACATTCAGAGAATTTTACACCCCAACCTAATTATTACACACACACACACACGCATCAGACTAAAAGTCAGGCCAATCACATTCCGACGAGCAATAAATACATGCCAGTAGTCTAAAAGTGTCTCCTACCACCCACCTTCTACTCCCTCACATAATGGACTTGTACTAACTATGCAAAACACAAACACAAACAAAGGTGAAGAAAAATGAAGAAAGATATTGCATGGATGGCCGGTGTCTGTACTACACATTGCATTTCCAATTGAGGTAAAGAAACGAACATATGAGGAGGATGGGTTTATGTTACACAGCAAAACCATCGTATCGGAAGGCAACCAGTCAAACAACCTCAGAGGATGGGAATCCAACAACGAAGTGTGGGGACCATATGACAGAATGAATATACACAAGAAAAACAACAACAACAACAAATATTATCAGAGCATAGTGCATCCCGATTTCTTTTTCCTATTTGCGATGCCGGGTGACTCCTCCTCATGCTCGTCTACCAGATCCACTGAAGGTAACTCCAGTTGGTGAACCTCATCGCGGACCTCTGAAATGGTCGCTGCAGGGGGGAAAATAACATTAGGACTTCGACATTCCAACCATGACTCCTCTCCACGGATGCTTCGCACTAAAGTCTCGAATACGGCCGCTGCCATGGAATGATCCTTTGCTGTAACCTCCAGCAGCGGATACATAAATTGTGCGGCAAACTTGCTTGCCTCTTCACTACTCACCGCACGGTGCTTCACCTCATCTACTTTATTACCGACAAGAACGCAGGGTATTGATGGAGACCCCCTCGCGCGACAAAGTTGCGTGTGAATCGCCTTGATATGGGAGAAGCTTTCAGCGTCTATCACGCTGTACACGAGAATAACACCATGGCATTTCCGTATATATTTGTAACGCATTCCACCGAATACATCCTGCCCGGAAGTGTCGACTATTGTAAGCACGGTAGGTTGTGCATCCACCTCTACTGCCTTTTGGTACACGTCCTCAATCGTGGCTTCATACTTCACAACGAAGCGGTTTCGAACGTACTGAATGATGAGGGAACTCTTTCCAACGCCGCCGTCACCCAAAACGACGAGGTTAATATTCCTCATCCCTGTTTTCACTGGAGAAACTTGAAGAGGGAGAATAAAAAAAAAGAAAGAAAGAAAGGGTAAAGAATGATAAGAATGATTAATAATAATAATAATGAAACACTTCAATGAACATAATTTCCTTTCATTTCCTGCCGATTCCTTTAGGGTGGACGGCCACGCTCAAACAGTGCCACTGCCCTCGCCTGCTCTTGCTGCTACAAAACACTTCACACACAGAGAGGAAAAAAAAAAAAGATGTATTTAGATTCTGCGTTTTCGTCAGTGTGCGTGTGCGTGTGTGTCTGTAAGCATAAAAGTGGGTCAATAAATTGAAAATAAAGAAAACAAATAAATAAACACTTTTTCTTAAGAATGAAAAAAAAAAGACGCGGAAACAAAAATATCGATGACAAAAGGTAACACAAGTCAACTGCAAACAGGCAGCGACATAAAACGGAGGAAAAAAAAGAAAGGAAGAAAAGGCTTCACATAATATAACCATAGATGTACACACAATTTTCACAAAACAGATTCTGTTCTCCGTCCATTTTTTGGCAGGTGTGACTCACATCTGAACTAAAAGAAAATAAAAAGAAACCAGCGCTCACTCAGCGTAACCAAGCACATATGTATGCATACAGGCAAATATAAACCTTTAAGGCAGAAATGATGCCGAGGTGCAAGCCAAGTTAACAGGCGCGACGACGGAGAGAACAAAAAAAATGAAAAAAAGGCTTCAAAAAAAAAAAAAGTAATAAAAAGAAAGATAATATTTATTCACGCTTTCATTCATCCACCCACACACTAACTCATGGAGGTATTTATGAAAAACACCAAACAACAGAAGAAAATAAATACGAAGAAACCCATGGGACTAAAACTTTAACGAAAAAAAAAAGACAAAGATATGGAAATACAGAGAAAGATGTGCCTTCTAAGTTAATAAATGAACCCACCCCTCTTCTTGATTCGCAGGAAAAAATATACTGCCAAGGGGAGAGCCAACACATTGACAATAGCACACACAACAAGAGGAATCCACACGCACACAGTCCCCACACATTCACGAACATCCCACAACCCCTGTTTTTTGCTGTAATGATCGTAAATGGGGCCGAAGAGGCCGACGTTGAAAATTATCGGTGAGACAATTCCTGCGGTGAACAAAACGGCGTAATGCTTACCGCAGCTTGTTGGAGCAAACAAACTTTTAATTACAAGAATTGTACTTCCCCAAGACACACCAGTCGCAAGACCAATGATAAAAAAAGGGAGGAACAACGCACTCTTCGGAATAAAAATAAACAAAGGCAAACCAATAATATTCAGAACAGGAGCTCCGCAAAGAAATATAGATATGGGTATCTTACGGCTGACAAGCATGGGGTGAATCGAACCCACAATCACACGGCCAACGGCACTGGCCACGCCGTAAATGGAGACGTATGCCACATTGACCGTTGAAGAGTAGTTATCAAAGTTAAGTGCTTTGTAAATCTGCGTGCTGTTTGTTGAAACCAAAGTTGCCGAGCTCCATGCCGCAAGGCACGAGTACCACATAACCCACATCTCACGCCTGAGAATGTTTGTGAGCAGCGAGTCGCCGTTCAACTTTATTCCCTGCAACTCCGCAACAACTTCGCTGTTATTCACGGTTCGCTCGTGGTTGCTCCTTTCCGCAGCCCTTCGCCCCTCTTCGTTAGGGTTCAAAAGGTTATCCCCATTTTGCGGTTCGGTGGGCTCTCGTTCATTCAGTCCATTTGTATCATCTTTTGAAACGCCTCTGCCACGCCCAATCCCCTCTGCATCAGGTGCATTTACGTCACAACGTCTCGCTGTTTCATTATCCACAGCTTCAGTGGGTGCCCGCTGTGAATTACAATTATTTTGTCCGGGCACTGTAGTGGTCATCTCGTCCACCAAATGGGAACTCCACGATGAGTTCGCAGACCGAGAGTGGTACCCACCCACATTATTGGAGTAGCTCGGCGTTGCAAGGATCATAAACAAGAAGCTCACGCACAAAATAATTGTGGTGATTCCTATAATATGACGATCAGAAACAGATATTTCACGGTAATTCTCTACCATTGTCACGATGAAGGTGTACATGATGGCAACGAAGAGAATCCCGGTCCCTACGTTGAACGGAACGTTGAATAGCGAAGATTCGCCACCTCCGCTCGCAACAACACCCTTGTCAGGGATGCTCAATCCCAAGCATTGCGTCTTCTCGGTTGGCAAACGAACGAACAGTGTTCCAAGTACGCCAACAGTAAACGAGTACAACACCAAAAAAAGGAAGAAGGGCCATATACCGTCGAAGTGAATCTCAAAGAAGGCAATGTAAATTTGAACGATAAGGGAGCTTCCAAGACCCATAAACGTTTTCTGTACAAGGATCACGCGTCCCTGATAGCATATAAATGCATCCAGATTAGTTAGGAGACTCCCCGTCTCATAAAAGCTGGCTGAAAACTGTGAAATGGCGTAGAAGAGACTCATTACCCAAAGACTGGTCCCCATCAAAGGATCCTCAGGTTTGAGAAAAATTAGCATCATACCAAGCCATCCTACCACATTCAGCACCGTTCCCACCATGAGGGTTACCTTTGGACCCTTTGCGTCGTACAAGAATCCTGTCGGTAGCGAAAAGTAGCTAAAAATGACACCGATGGTGGACAGAACATTCACCTGAGATTGGTTAAACATAAATGCACCACCCTTCATGAATGGGGTAAATATACCAAAGCAAAAGCAAGCCCCATTGTTGAGACAGATCAATATGCTAACAAAAAACTGAAGAAACCAGCGTCGTTCCAACGTGCATCCAAGCGCATACGTGCGCTCTCCAGCTTGCTCCAAATGCATTGGACTTCAGAAGGAAAACAAAAACAAAACACTCCCTATTGATGTTCCCTCAATCGAAACGAAAGGAGGAATGAAAACAAAAAAATGGAAAAAGAAACGTTTATATATTTTTATAACTACTACTAAACCTCTTAATGATACTATCAATATTACTAACTACACATATAGAGAGAAAAGAAAAGAATCATGTTTGCTGTGTTGCGCAGCAATGGGCAAAAGGGGGAAAAGTAGCACTTTACACTACAGTGACACTAAATCAACAGTAAAAAAATAATAATAGAAATGAGGAAGTAAAACCATAATAATGCAGATAATGATAATAAAAAGCGTGCTTTTCGTACGCCACCGGTGGAGCGCAGCCTGTTCTACGATGCAGAAGAAAAGAGAAACATTTGGCATACGTCCATATATGCATATATATATATATATATATATATGTAATATGTTTCACCGATGCTCGTGTAATCGCACCAGTGAGGTGTGCGTGAACGAGCCAAAAGAAAAAAAAGGACCTGTGTCTCTCCCCGTCCCACTTCACTTTCCTCAAAAAGGCTTTTTACATTTCTAAAGTTTGACCACATGAAAATTACATCCGCTGCTGAATGGTGATGAAACCAGGGGAAAAGATCCCTGTAACATCACTTACTCACTCACTCGACGGTATGGTGGAGTGGCAAGCGGTGGGTACTGGCAGGAATAAATGTGTTGATTCGTGACGGCCCGAGTAACACCACAGGCAGCTTGGGAACTTCTGGAGGCTTTTGTGGTAACTTATCCTCTTCCTCTTCCTCCACCTCCTCCCGTGGTTCCGCGGTTTCAGCCCTGACCTCAACATCGACGGATCCCGTTTCAAATGCCACGCAAAGCGATGCCCTCATAGGCCCTGGTGGTTGGGTACCAAGGAGCTCGACGTCCGCCCTGATGGTTAACCCAGGTGCTAAGAACTGGTGCCGGTAGTTAACGTGTATCATCTTCTTGAAGCTGGGACAGAAGGTGATCCGGTGACGACACGGGTAAGTGGACGTATTCGTGAGGATAAGGGGGAGTACGTAGCGGTAGCCAGGTTCCACTAGCCCAAAATCAAGCACTGTTGGTGTGACAGAGAGCGTTGGTACAGAGATTCGCTCCTGAGGTGGCATTTCCTTTATTAATCTAGTATGCATGAATGGCACACCGTTGGGTCTGATTGAGTCTGCTCCCTCAGTCGGGTGGTTGTCGTCGGCGTGCACCTCCAACTGCTTCGCTGCCTCACTATAGGCAGCCACCTCACCGGAGCGAGCAGAAGAAGCCGCTGAACAGCCGTTTATTCCGCGTGCATCGGGGACCCCGTTCTCTGCGGCAACGATGATGCCAGAGGAAGCCCAGTAATTGAACCTCCCCTTATGGGTTTTAACGTCGCCACGACAGAGGCTAGAGCGTTGACTCTCTGGCTCGCACACGCTGTGGTCACGTAGTTGTTCAAGGGGACCAGTATCATCACAGTGTGCGAGAGTTGATGCTTCAGACGGAGGCAGAGTTCGTATTGTTTCCTCCCACACCTTCTCCTCACATAATGCCAAACGCTCACGGCACAGCAACTCCGCCACTGTAGACATTCGGAACGGAACATCAGGTTGGGACGCGGCTACATGCAGGACATCCCTTTCGCGCTCCTCCTTCTGAAAAAAGGAACAATGTAAACAAGGAATGAGTAGAAAGTCCGAAATGGACCTCGGAAATGGTGTGTCCGCCCCACGAGCCGTCGACTCCTCTTTCGGTGGTTGAAGGAAGAGCACACGCTCTTTGATGGTTTTATCACCGAGGGCCGCACACGCGAGTGGGCGAAGGTACGCTAAATCAATGTATGCTTTTAGCCGGTGCGTGAGCAGCTTGGATAACCACAAGTTTCCAAAGAACAAAACGCTGTCGTTGATACAGTCTTCGCTATTCCGCCACACCACAGCACGCAAAACATCTTTGGTGCGACCAACACCAGAGGGAACTAACTTGTCGATTTCGTTTTCCGCGTAACTCCTGTAACTTGACGTCGTCGTCCTCGCCAACGGCGACTTTCGACGAACCAGCATCTCGCCGAGGGGACAAGGTATATTCTGCTCAGCCATCCAACGGGGCGTTTCCATATCTGACTCGGGCAAAGTTTCGTTGAAGAACTGTAAGAATGTTTCACTGATAATTTCTGGGAGTTTAAAGACGTCTTCCCTTGATTCCCCGCAGCGCCCGAGGGTTGAAACACAATACTCGGTGTCTTTGGAATGACCAACGAGCCCGCCAAAGGCACAATCAATGGTATAGCTGTCTCCACCAGGCATCGGTTTTACGTGTAGCCTGTGGCTTTTCCAGTCTAGCAGTGCCTCGCTTCCACTACGGTGGTGGAGGACGCGTAGAGTGTGTCCAATGATATCCATAACAGCCTCCACATGGTCGTATGTGAAACCCACTTTACTCTCCGACGGTGTTACACAAATGTCTGGAAACCCGGCGATGTGCCAAACAAACTTCTCACCATCCCGCGTGCATGAAAAACCAGCACTATGAAGAAGCCTGTCAAGCCGCCCGTTTGGCCATAAGGTCACCTGCAAACCATCTTGACGGACCAGCACCTGTTTGCCTGTGGGTACATCAACCGTAGAGGCTACCTTGTACATCCCCAAGTCCACAATTTCACCAGAAGGCATAACCACGGTACGCTTTCCGGACACCTCCACGCGCACTAACGTGCCACCAGAGTCCATCGTCACGTAGTTGCCAAAGACGTCAAGGGATAGGCGGTACCCTACCAACTCTGGGCAGTACACAACCGCGCAACCATCCGCAAGCACTTCGATAGCTTCGATATAGTTAACCTTGACGGTACGCACCTTGTCAGTGTCCCAAATATCAACAACCAAATTTGCTATGGTGGTGTGGAGGACCCCCTGCACCACGCTAAAACGTAAGTACTTCCCGCCCACGCTAAAAGTTCCCGCTGTTCCATTTTTCAGCAAAAGAGTTGTCATCGCAGCCGGGGGTCTCCTCCCCCGTATAACGGGAACCGGAACTCTTGAAATAAATTCCTCTTCCAGGGTGCTTAGCGGCGGAACAAAAACCTTCTCCTTAGAGTTCTTTGGCGGTTTGATACTCTCAAGCATGTCCCTGTGCGCCTTCGCATCGTCCTTCGCCGCTTTTACGGCTAAATCGTATTTCATCTGCGATACGGCATCGGAGTTGTCCGCAACGACTTCGAAAAAGAACTGCACCACATCGACTATAATGAAGTAGCAGCGCAGACCACAGGGTATCACTGCGGGAACTTCCTCTAGTGGTTGGGCATCTTCGGTGAGGAAGCCGAACAACAAACCACCAGGATCACTTACACAGCAATCAACATGTCGAGTATTGGCCACCGTCCGGCGCACCTCAATAGCGCAACCATCTTCCGTGAACATCCATTGCACCTCCTGCGACACGCAGCATGCACCCTGGCCTGACACTAGAAGTTCCTGATGTACTTTTGACTCGTTCTTGTCACCACTGATCCGGTGCATAATGTCCTCGTATACACAGCGGCGCCGCAATGCCGTCTCAGCAATATCAACAACGTCCACAGACGGAACCTCCTCTTCCTCCACAGATTTCTTTCTATCCTTTGACCTCTTTCCTTTCCTAGGCTTATCTAATTTGCTCCTTTCGGTGGCACTGGAGTGACCATGATCTTCAGCTCCATCGTCTTCGTCTTCCTCCTCTTCCTCTTCTTCCTCTTCCTCTTCCTGCTCCTCCTCATCACTGGATTCCTCCGCATCACTGTCAGGAGGAGGCGGATGATAATACAGCTCTTCAGTTGAACAGTGAGCCCGTAAGTCTACATACTCAGAAAAGGTAGTGCCTCCACGAAAAGCATACACACAGCTTTCAGTGCGACATGTCCGGTCTCCACGATAGAAAATCTCTAAGTTGTACTCCCCAATCTTCAAGCGTGAAGACCTCCAGCTTGCAGACCTATTAGCCCTTAGAAACTGCCGTATATCACTTTGCTTTGCAGAGGTCACGACACCCACAGCGACCACTTCCGAAACCAACTGCTTCGCCCGTTCCGCGTCAACTGAAAAAGATTTCTGCAAGGTATTGACAATGACCTCCCGGACGTCCGATTCCAAGCCTTCTGTCGACGCCACTTCTTCAAAGATGTTAAATCCGACATTGGTGGGGAGCGTTTCCATCGAACTCACCGAAGTTGTCTGCGTCTCAAAGGTAGTCTTGGAGGTAGTCCTCGTGTTGACGGGAATTTTATAGCTCCTGAGGCGGTTTTGGAAGGCTGCATGGGCCCCATGTGTGACAGCGCTAAACATATACCTGACAAACGAGGCAGCCTCCTCCTTGTTTCGAAGCATCGCGAGCTCTTCTCTCTTTGTAAGAGGGATGAATGGACTCAAAAGTTCAGGGGACATCATCGTCGAGGTGAATTCCACCTGCTTAAGGCAGGCGGCACGAAACGCCTTCCAGTCGATTGTACCCACTCTCTGTTTTCCAAACATTGCCTTGTAAACTTCACGATGAGCGGTGACGTCTTCCATGCTCTTTGGAATATCATCAAAAAGAGGGATCATCTCCGCTGTGGAGGAATGCGACGTTTGTGGGGCGCTCAGCTTCTTCCTGGAAGTGCTAGGCCTCCTCCTATCCTTTTCGACTGGCTGGGCGGCAGTTGCCGTTGGACGAGGGTATTTGAGGGCGATGTAGGTTGGCACGTTTGCCTCCACTCGGGAACGCTTCCACTCACAGTAAGAATTAAACTGGTCTTCAAGCCTCATGATGGCATCAATGAGTTCACCAAAGACGGCGCTCTCGGAGTCTTTTAATTTATACGTGACGGGTGGCTCCACACCACCATCGGCCGGGGCAGCAGTTGGTACAACGGTCACGGGGACCGCTCCCCCAACGACCTCAGTAGGCACCTGAAACGAGTGTATGCATATGTTTTTCAAGCAAGGATCAGGTTGCTTGGTTTGCATTATGTAGTTCCTAAGCTCGGCAGCCAATGGAAGTTTCGCCTGATTCGCTGCATTATCTTTTCCGTGCTTGCTAAGTTGCCTTGTATCGCGCCTCGCTCTGCCTTTTGCCGAGTGAGATGGCTGAAGTGGAGCGTCGTCACCCACTGAACCACTCAGAGGAACCCGACTAGATATTGAAATAACCGCATGGAGACAAACTCCTGCAGCCTTCAGTGTCAATACTTCTTCAATGGAGTGGGGGCAAGTGCGAAGAAAAACGAACAGAGACTCATGATGGTTCCCCTCGTCGCTAGACGCCCCGTCAGCAGCCTCTGCCTCCTCCATCTCCTGCTCAGCAGCGGCAATAGCCTCTTCCTTGCTGAGGCCATCCTCAATATAAAGTGCCGCAATTGCGTCCCTTTCAGCCTCCCGCGCCTTTAATTCGGCACGGCGCTTTACCTCCCTTTCCACAGCAAACCGTACGTAGTCATCATAAAGAAGAGCATCCACTGACTTCACGTTTTCGGCATTCTGCTTTCTACGGTCAGCTGGCGTATTCCGTTGCTTCGAGGAGGAGGCGATGGTTGCTGCAGAGGCAGTAGCAGTGTCAAGAACGTAGAGACACTTGGCGAAAACGGGGTCTCGCATAATGGCTTCATTGAGTCTCGGGACGCAAACGTTTTTTGGAGTCTCCACGGATATGGCAAACACTAAGGGATTGAAACGCTTCAGCGCCTCTGCTTGTAGTTCTGGGTCAACGGGTGCAGAGGCCACAGGGGCCGAAGTGTTGGCCGCCGGCACTGAAGGCATAATCGACAGCCAACCACGAGAAGCCGGGAAGATGTTTTCACGCTATTCCCCTTGGGCAAAGCCAAGAATGCGTGATATATGTATATGTATACGCTCGCGGAAAGTTTCCTTAGCAGAAAAACAAGTAAGGGATAAAGGAAAGGAGCACATGTACAGGTAAACCCAATCGCCTCACGCACGACAGCACGCACGGACCCATGTTTACACGCACGTTAAGTTCACCATTATCCTTCCCGTACTGGCACGCACGCATGCGTCAACAGATTCTCTTCCACAGGCAGTGTGTAAAAAAAAAAAAAGATGGCATCTTGTTCTACTCCCCCTCCTATCCTTAGCGGGAGGTAGAGTAGACGAAAATAAGAATTTCCAAAGTCAGAATACGAAGTGGGTGAGAAACCACGAAAGGGAAGAAGAAGAAAAAGACAAAAAGGTGAAAAAGGAAAACATGCCACGCCATACAGCGACACACTCACGTGCATTGTCTGTGAAACTGACTTAGCCCATCAAGAAGGTGGGAAACTCCCACCGCAGCATCGAAGAAAGATTTTCCATCATTTCCTCATCATCTATAGGTGAGAATATTATAAACGCAGCACAACCAACCGCAACTGCAGCCATCGACGCATCGACACGATTTGAGAGTACAAACATCATCACACCAAGTGCAAGGGGAACACCAACTAGTTGGTTCACATTTTTTTCGTCCGGAAGCAGCATCTGGATCACCATAAAGAGTACAGGCTGCCACTGCTTCATAATCTTCCTCGCACAAACTTGCATCTTCAGCGCCAGTTCCCGCTCAGCCTCCTTGAAGCTGTTGGTGGTGTAAGCAGTAAAAGCCGATTGCAACACGGCAGCCGGCAAGTCCGTTAAGAGCGTCGACACAACAAAGTAAAACCCCATGCCATGCTTCGCAAAGCGTGAACTCGCCCACATGCTTAGAAAGAATAGCAAGGAGCACAAGCAAACTAGCACACGAGGGGTTCCCTTGTACCTCCTCAAAACAAGAGGCGCCACAAATATCTGCATGAAGGTATCCACCATCATGTGAGCTCCCACCGCCAAGTAAGAAAAATTGAAGACACGGCGATCGACGGAAGGGTATAGCGATTGAACGATTGAGGCACAAAACCCCAACAGTGCAACGGGGAGGAGGTGTGCAATTTTACTGCCAGGCTGTAGCAACAGCCATTCCCTCAAGGTACTCTGCCGCTGCGCAGTTGGCACTGTTTTGGGGGTACGTGCGAAAATAAAGGCCACAACACCAACAGCAACAGCGGTGATGAACTCGACTAAAGCCATCACACCACTAATTGCCGCAATGTTAGGCCACCAATCCCCCAGGACGCCACCGAGTATCACAGCAACTCCAAGAAAATACGGGGCAAAGTGCTTCACGTCACAACAGCGCGAGAACTCCGGGTACTGGTGGCCAACAACCGCACTCACCGTGGCGCTGTGTCTGAATAATCCAGCCACCGTGCGTGAAACAAGGTACATGGGTACCGACTTGCAGTGAAGAGCAGCTGTTGAAAGAAAAGCGCTTACTGATGTGGCAAACAGCGCTAAGCTATACAATACGATCCCGCCGAAGCGGATGGCGAAGCGCTCAGCCACAAACGTACTAAAAATCTGCGGAACAAGGTATAACAATTGGGCTATGATTGTTTCGAATACGGTTATAGAAAGAGTCTGGGTAAACATAACAATCAGGGGAGATAACGCAGCCATGGCCACTATGTCCGCACATCCTGCAGCACACAAAAGAAGAGCTATGCTACGAGTCTCCCATGGCACTACCTGATTATCTTCAGAACTATTTTTTCTTCGTATTGTGGGCTTTCGTACCCTTTTCAGTGATGTCGTTCGCTTTCTCAACCCCCTTTCCATTGCGACTAACGACGTCCTCTTCCCCAAAAGTGTGTCAACTAATAGTTAATCCACTCCCAAACAACCCTTTACCCTCCCCCTAACCTGGTTAAACCTTGAACGAGGCGCCAACCGCCCTAAATGTAGCGGCAGCATTCGTTTGAGCAAAACAAAAAAAACACAAAGTAAAAAAGAAAAAGATCTTAAACGGAAAGTCACTGGTGGGACATGTAAGGAACAAGAACTTCAGAAGGCGGTATATCACGACCAAAACGTTAAATGAGTTGCACCATGGTGAAGGCGCTTTGTTTCGGCACCCCTATTGTTCTGGAATCACTACCACTGCCCACCGACGGCTATTTACATTTGAATCAAGCTTGGAAGGAGGGATGTCATAGTCTACACAAAGCCAAGCGTGCACGAGACGCTGTGGGTAAAAGAAAAAAATCCCTGGAAACAGAGTTAACACTTTCGTTCCAGCTGGCTAAGGGCCTCGCAGATCGAAGATGTTAGTGGCTGGTAGTCATCAGCCACGGAAGAAAGGGACTGTAGCCGCTCTTTAGCACCCAGGAGTCGCTTCCTCCCCACCGGGTGCTCGGCTACATTAATAATTCCCTTTACGACATTAACAAGCACATCCCGCTCCTCCTCCTCCATCAGTAAAGCCAGCAAAAGAGGAGGAAGCCCTTCATCCACAGCCTGATACTTTCCAGGTTCGTATATTGTCAGCTGCGCCACAGCGCCGGTGACGGCAGTGCGGACACGCAAATTCTGGTGAAGCATGTGCGGCATCAAAGCTACAAGTGTGCGGCAGTCCACCGCAGCCTTTTTGCCCATGCGATAACTTGCAGCGTGCGTCACGACGTCGGCCGCCTCTGAAATAACAAATGGGTCATCCCGATGGAGAGCCACAGTTAACTCGGACATACCGCCCAGCCGAATGAACGGTATGAAAGCCTCCTTTACAGAGAAAATTGTCACAAGAGCAGTGCACGCGGTTGCTACCACTCGATCTTCCGGGTGCCTCAGTAGTGCGATGCCACGTTCTATGAAGTTGTACTTGACAAGGCGGGCAATTGCCTCATAGGAGTTAAAGGCCATGCGACACGGTAAAATAAGTCGCAACGACAAGATCACGACCTCGTGAGAGGGATCGCTCAATGTGGCAAGCAACTCGCGGAGTGTGAACTTTTCATCGTCCATAGCGAGAAGCATGTCCACAGCCAGGGGCTCCATCAGAAGCATTGCAAGGGCCTCAGCCGCTTTGCACCGCATCGTTTCCTCCTCATCATTGTGAAGAGTGGATAACAACAGCTCTAGAAATCCGTATCGGAGGCTGCGAATCGCATTCTCTCGCTGCTGCGTGTACAGCTCAATCAGGTGATCAATGGCCTGAACCCGCTTGTTAAACTCTTCGCTTAGCATCCACGTTCGTGTCTTTTCGTACTCTAGGAGACCATACGCTCGGGTGAATATGTCAGGATCAAGAGGCCGCGGGTGGGGCTTCATTTCGTGCATCATAATACTTTGCTGATTACGCTCAATGCGGGATTCGGCGGAGGCGTCACTGTCATCGTCCAGCGGAACCCCCTGAAGTTTACGAATGACAGACCACATCAAAGCAGCAAGTCCGACAGAACTAAGAGACGGTTTCCTGCAAAGATACAGCTGATTCTCTATATATACAGTTACTGTGTTGTTGTTCCCACAGTTGTTTTTGTCGCAGTAAACGAAAGATAAGCAGGAAACAGAAAAGTGTGTTAAGTACATGAAGAAGTGGAAGGGGGCAGCGGTCGGCGGCCGCACACGTGTCAGTGCCGGAACGGTTAGGATCCCTACTCCGCATTGCTCACTAACACTGTCAACAATTTCCTCCAATTCGTAAAGATGTTCCAAAACTAACCCACTATTCGACGAATGGGCAGGGGGGAAATTATGAACATCCTCCCATGCGAATGAAAATAGATAATTGTTGTACTTAACGCGCGGAGTTTCATTCTTAATGGCCTTTCGGTTAACTCTCCACTCCTGTTGGGATGAATAGCAGTCCATTCACTCGCAACGCACACGCCGCCTTCTCAACCCAAACAACAAGAATACCAAGCGGAATACATCGCCTATCCACACGAAAAGCCAGCCGCTCCCGCAACACCATTAATGTTATCCGATTATCATTGTACACCTCCAGCAGACCGCTGACGCCGCAGCCGCTCGAGCGTCTCAGCACGTTCCTCTTCCATAAGCTTCCGCTCCATCGACATTGTTTCCTCGTACGTCAAGAAGAAGCCAGGTGGTACGTCGTTGATAATACGCTGCAGTTCACTGTCGCAAAGAGATCCGCCAAACGTTCTACGCACAATCTCCTCTACGGGTACCCTAAAATGTCTGTGTCGTTCACCAATGGCGCGGGCCTCCTCCTCGTAAGTTACTTCCGCTGTTGTTGTGTCACCCACTGTTTTTTCGTCTTGACATCCCTCTACTGCTGCAGGACGGCTTTGGGCCTCGTCTTCGTCACGCACCTCGCCGTCACCGTCCTTTTGTGCTGTCAAGGCAGAAGCGGCACCATTGGTCTTACGGCGCTCCACCTCCGATAAATATTTCGAGTAGCGTTCGCGGATACCGTTTCCACCATCCGGTAGGCGGCTCAAAAGTGCCGGCTGCTTCATCAACCGCTCACACCGCTCGATGTGCACTTGGAGTGCCTGGGCTGTTAACTTTGTCACATCCACATCTTTATCCATGGAGCGAACTAGTCTACCAATGTTTTGTGGGAAAAGTTTTGTTGAGTAGTCGGAAACATGACCCAAAACTAACAAGGACTGAGGTAATGAATGGTGGAAGACACGTTAATGTTCAGTGCCTTGTTATTTAAGGTGTAAGTCAGCAACAAAATAAATAAAGGTTCAAGAAACAAGATGGGTGATGAAAAGGCAAGGATTAAGAGCTTCATTATTACGCGCATCCAATATATTATCCTTAATCGAAGATCGTTTCCACGTCACAAAATACATTGACTCAAATGACATGGACTGGACGCCTGACTGAATCAAATGGTCAATGACAGCGGAACCACGTAAAAAAAAAAAAAAAGAAGGAAGGATGTCGAAGAGAAAAATCTCAGTTACCTACCACTAGCCTTATTGTTGAGTTTTAGTTTTCTCCGGCTATTACTCATCTGGGTGACACGGTCGAAAAGGAAAAAGTTGACGCGTGTTGTTATATATGCGGTGCGCGAGGCTCTCAATATTCTCCACGCTCTCGCGATGGAGTTCATAAAGAATCTCCAAGACGCGTATCAAATGGCATGGCTCGCACCGAGATTTCACCACAGACCCGTCGACAAACTTTTCCTTGCGGCATATCGGAAACTGAGCAAGCAACGATTCGGCCACACTTTCGCCCCTTTCCGCTGCGCGTTGCAGTAGTCGATGCGAGGCGTGCGTATTTCTTATTTCGCACCAGGGTCCATCGGTTTCAATCATGAGCCTGTCAAGTGGAACGGCGCCAGCAACGGCGAGGTTTTCCTCCGTCTTGAGACTACATCCGTTAATACCAATGTATAAGTCGAGTGAAAGTAACTTGTTAAGCTCCCCTTGCGTGCCCGTAAAACTGTGTACGACCCCTCCGGGGAAGCGCTGGCGGTGTCGTTGCAAAACTGTGAATAAGTCGTCGCCCGTATTGCGGTCGTGAATAAAGAGTGGTAGTTGGAATTCTTCTGCAAGTTCTAACTGTTTAACGAAGTAGGTCATCTGGACATCCTTCTCGCAGAAGGAAACCCGGTCGTAGTCTAATCCCAACTCCCCAACCGCAGCTACACATCCACCTTCCTTTCGCACGGTGTTCTCAAATATGAGGGAGCGGAGGACGTTGAAATAATTCTCTGGTTCGTTAGCAAACTCATTGCAGCGTGTTGGGTGACACCCAACGGTGCAGAAACATTGCAGCCCATCACTGTTATATTTTTTGCACAATTCAATGGCGCTTTTGCTTTCTTCTACGGTGCCAGCAGTAATAAGAAGACATTTTACACCCACCGCGACCGCACGAGCGAGCACGGACTCAACGTCACCGGGGTGCTTCACGTGGCCGTGATACACGCCAGAAAACATACCATCCACAAGGTTGATGCCGATATCAATCATCGGTAAATATTTGGCCGTAACTGACGACATTAATCAGAGCGTGAAATACCCGCAATCCAAATGGGGGATAGGGGTGACTTGAAACGTATATCTACAACACTTCGCGATCGCCCAGTGAGAAGTATAAAGTGAGGGTTAGCGGTGTGGGATAAGCGATATAACAAGTAGTTGTCCGGAATCAACCATGCATCGCAGTACTGTCCCGTTCCTTCGGAGCCGAGACAAAAAAAAAAGAACAAGGCAGTAACTAAACATATCTTGTTTGGAAAAACAAGAAAGGGCAAGAAAAAGGCGTCAAACTACCCCTTCCTAGAATTCAACCAACAAAACCACAGTGGATCGGCACGAGAGTTCGCACATAACTCCTCGTTCTCTCACCCGTGCCGCATTTCACTCACAACCGGTGTCGGTTTCTCTCCTCACCGGCACTCCACGCGCACCCCTCCTTTCACTCAACGACGAGGGGCAGTCTTGGCTAAGCAAACGGTGCTCCCTCCGTAGATAATCTAAACGGTTTTGGGAAACACTCATGTGGTGCTCACCTGCCGATCTGTCCCCTACATTTTCCTCTATAATCTTTTCTAGTGACTGGAGTACAGCATCAGACATGACGTGATAGTCGTTTCTCTCCATCCACGATAGAAATTGCCAGACAGCAGCAGAGTTGGTTAATTGTGACTGCGGTGTAGGTTCCCCCGCGGCTCCCGAAGAGGCTGTGATATCTGCACCCGCTGCCCGTAACAGAATAACAAGCAACGCGTGTACTGACTCTGGAGTCACACGGTAACCTTCTTCCACTGCAGTTTGGACAACACCTAGAGCACGCTGTAAACGTGTTGAAGGGGTGCAGTTTGACTTTATTTTCCCATGTCTTCCTTCTACCGTGTCAACGTCGTACTGAGACTGGTGAACACTTCTTAGCACCGAGCGAAGGTGATGTTCTCTCCACGTATCCAGTCGGATGGCTGCAACAAGCATATCCTTCCACTCCTGCTCATCTGTTGTAGTAATGAGTGTGTGAAGGTACGTTCGAGTTGCCACATGAAGGGCCGAGTCTTGCTCTTTGCTCAAACGACAAACATTAATAGTCATCGACTCGTCCATATCCAACAAATCTTGCAGGGGTGCATTGGACGCTATTGGAGTTCCCTCAGCTCCTTTGAGAGAATTGTGGCCGCCATGTGATCCACTGCTGCAGAAGCGCCGTGACGAATGGGCAATTGCAATCATGAAAGGCAGCCGCCGCACGCTGCAGACTCTCAGCGCCTTTTGCAACATCAAAGAGTTCATCCCTCCTTTCCTCCCCCAACTCAACTCAACTCAACTCAATACCACTCCAAATGCCACTACCGCTTTCTTTTTTTTTACTGAAGAGAAGTGGACAGTGGCTTGAACTAAGAAAGGACGAAAGTAGAAAAAAAACAAAAGGGGTGGAGCATAACGCGGCAGAGGAGATGTGAGCAATCATGTCAAACACAAATAGAGTAAACAGGAAAGAAGCAACAACGCAAAACGAGAATAAATGAATAAATGGAAAACACCGAGCGCAATCACTCCAGGGAATGAAAATAACCCCTAAGAAAACAGCAACAACAACCAACAAAGGAAGGGAAAGAAAAGGAGGGTAGGTATTGGGGAAAAACCAAAAGGGCACACACATATACACCCACACATAAAAAGAGAGAAAAAAGAGAGAAGAGGCTACACATTTGCGGTGGGGGCATATTCTCAATTGCAAACGTAAGTGCAGAGACGCCGCTAGTTGGAGCCAACTGAAGGGATATGATAGGAAGGAATATATACTCGGAAAGGCGTTGCCGTACTTGGTCTTTTCTGCGGCCCACTACCGCCGTTAAGACAAGACTAATATTAGCGTTTGAGCAAAAAAAAAAACAGGCGAATATATGAGTATGTGCAAATGTGAGAAAACTACCACAACCTTTTTAACACAACGCAATATGAATGATCACACAAAACACACACACAAGTGCAAATATTTTACTTCGCGAAGATGAATACCATCTCCCCTTCTCTCCATTTGTTCCTCTGTGGATTTTCCATTTCCACTCAACACACGCATACACAAATAAATACATAAACAAATATGAACATTCGTACATGCGATTGAATGCCCTTGTATATGCGTGTGTTGAGTGGAAATGGAAAAACGAGTTTCGGAGATGCATTGACATAGGCAATATTTACTCGTCAAAGTATTAAAAGTTCTATGCAAACACGTAAAAGCGAAAATTCAAAGTTTCAAAGAAAGGGAAGGAAAGGGAGGGAAAGGGAAAGCACAAAAATGAAGAATATATTCCTCTTTCACGTACACGGACCGACGTGTCGACACCAGCTTCATTTCGTCTGTAATGTCATCAACTCCTAAAATGGTAATTCGATGCAGGTACAAAAAAAAAAAAGTTATTTTTGTTTGTTGGTGGCGTTCGAGTGGAAGAGGGAAACGAAAGGGAATATAAAGAGTAAAGGGAAGGGAACGAGGAAAAAAGCGGAATGGTAAAGAGACAGGAAACGGTACTGAGAAGGGTAAAAACGTGCCGCCAAAAAAACTAGCAAATAAATTTACTTTATCTATTAAGCGTTGCTTCTAGGAAACTGAACGGGGCCTTTTCTTGCCTTTTTTTTTTATTCGCGCACATGGCGTCGTGCCTGACGTGTGTACAAGCAAACAAAACAAAACCGAAAAAAGTAAATACGATTTCGTAAAGGTGACGCAGCAAACATTTACATTGAGGCCGTTTGTAACCATAAAATAATCTTTAAGCTAAAGTTGTCGACGACGCGTTGAAGAGCAAGGTTATAAAATATCACCGCTATACTTGACACTTTTCGTGAAAAACTTCACAGAAGGAATTATTTTTTTTTTTTTCATAACTCGCCGTTCTTCCACATTGCTTCCTTTTTTTAAAAAAGTTTCATAAATTCCCTTCACTCATTGAAAATAATTTTGTTTTGCTTTGCTTCCGTTTTCTCACTTCTTTCCAGCGGCATCGAGGGGAGAAGAAAAGAGAATACATAAACAAGCCAATACAAAGTTACGAAATAAAAATTTTACAGTCCGAAAGGTAAAACGGAAAAAGCAAAAAAAGTGGTGTGAGTGAAAAGTAAAAAAAAAAAAGAAAGTGAATTCAAAATTTGAGAACGGGAAGCACACATCACTTAAAATCGCATTAAAGGGTATAGACAATTTTATACAATTTTACATAGTTTTCACCAACCACATTAAACAGAAAAAAGAAAAAGTTTGCCCTACTCCCACACGCTTTGCTAAACGCAGAGCAGCACTAACGGCATCTTCCGCTGTGGGTTCCATTTCGTTTGCCAGCAGCACACGCCGCATAAGTTGGTGGGAAAAAATACGTAAGTAAATAAGGGACCAAGAGGAAGCAAAGAAAGTTTAAAGTAATAATAATAATAATAATAATAATATATATATATATATATATAGTCCCATAAAAAAAGAGAGAGGGAAAGGATAGGAAAGAAAAGAACGAACGAACACAGCAAAATGGTAACAAACACAAAAAAAAAAAAGATCATTAATATAGACATATCCATACACCAAATTCAAATTGGGTGTAAAAGCAAGCGAGAAAACGCTAGACGATATCCATTTCAGTGGTCTGTTTGGAAACCCATTCATCCTGCTCGGTGATCTGAAGGAACACACGTTCAATTGTTGCTTGCGAAACACTGTAGTCAACGATACCAAGTAAGCCTTTGCTTGACTCTAGCGTTCGAAATGCATCTGCAAGCGACGTAGAGCGGGGAAGTGCGTACACAAGTTGTCTGCCCTTACATTCCCTTAAAGTAGCACCTGCGAATTGCCTGTCCACGAACTCTCGTACCAACGCGGGTAACTCACCCTCCGCTACACAAATGTGCATTTCATAGCCGGCGCCATATTTGTCTTTCAGATGAGCATTCCTGCCAACGCAACGCATCGTTCCGTCCTTCATAATGGCCACACGGTGGGCGAGGGCCTCAACCTCCTCGAGGTGGTGAGTTGTTAGAACCACCGCGCATTGGCATGCAGCACGTTCAATAACGGACCATATCTTGCGGCGGGCAATAGGGTCCATTCCGGCTGTTGGTTCATCAAGGAAAATAACACCGGGCCCACCAACGAGAGCGACAGCTAGGCTGAGTTTGCGCCGATTACCACCGCTTAACCCTCCCGCTAGCGATTTGCGATACTTCGTTAGGTCGCACATATAAAGCAAATCTGTCACAACATTTTCCACTTCTTCGCCAACCATACCGTACAATCCGGCTTGCAGTCGTATGTGCTCTTCCACCGACAGGAGGCCGATGCAGGTGTCAAACTGTGGGCAGTACCCGATGCACCGTAGAGCCTTCCCTCCTTGCTTCACGATGTCACATCCGCACGTTTCCACCACCCCACCCGTAGGCATGAGCTCTTGGCACAGGATCGACATCGTTGTAGTCTTTCCTGCGCCGTTTGTGCCAAGTAATGCGAATATCTCGCCTGAAGAAACCAAAAAGAAGAGGTCACGTACAGCCTCCTTGCCATTGGGGTATTTTTTGCTAAGATTCACAACGCGCGCAGGGGGATAGCCCGGTCCGTCAACCATGGGAAGGCAAACACGACACCGTTCCTCTTCCACATCTGAATCACCGCTATGAGCCTCATCGAATACCTTCGTCCGGTCGTATGACCGCCGATTCCACCACGCACGTCGCCGTGGATGGTCGAAGAGGAACCCCAGAAGTGAAAAAATGGGGAATTCCACGGCGAGATAGATGAAAGGGTAACCGGTAACATCCATGTCGAATGCGGACGTCGCGTTCCCTACGGCTTTTCCGAACCTGAAATGGGAAATATTGATGATAGCTTCCCCAACACAAAAGGAAGGAATAAACCGAAACGGCCAACGGAGGCTTTCGGACGTCTCCCTTGTTATTTCGAGCAGGGAAAATACGTACACCACTATGACCGAGAGGAAACCAACGACAAAATTGAATCCCATCACAACCAGCTGCGCCTTCGAGTGTTCACGGAATAGAAAACTGAGCAAGTAGGCGAAGACGATGCTCGTCAGCCCATAAAGCATAAGTGCAGTAATAAACGCTCCAATTGTCTCGCTACCAACGTAATCCTCTTGGTCAAACAACATCAATACCGAAACTATAGCAGATACTGAAATAAAATACATAGTGATATCAAAAAGAAAGTTGCTTGCCCAGTAGATGGGAAGCCTCAGTCCGGCAATCCTCTGCATGTGAAGCGATCCGCATTCCCGTTCCTTCACAACCCACGCTAGCGGGTTAGAAGAAATAAGAGTTAACGGGATCATCATAATCGCACCTATCAACATGAGTTGCAGCGCGCCGACGTACGTGGCCTCGTCCTCGAGTACTCCAACCGACCACGATACATTGGCCTGCACTCCTGACACACGCTGCAAAACAAGTTGATAAAACATTGACATGGTGATAGCCACTTGGTGAAGGGCGGAAGAGTTGTACAGCATCACTACAGGCATTCCTCGCAGCTTGGGATTATAAAGCATCCTATCCCCACAGAAGATAGCAGCGTACCGTGGATACTCATGGGCGAACCAAGTTTTCATGCCGTAAATACTGAGTTCCCTAGTGTCTTTAGCAGATATTTCACTGATGTGAACATTCGGTACACCGGGGCTCTTTCCCCAAAACAAACCACAGTTGGCCGAATCGACAATAACTTTTTCATCGTAGAGGTCAAAAGTCAACGGAAGCGGCCCTACCTGTGCGGGATTAGAGCCTATCAACACCGTTGCCAGCAGCACACTGGTAAGGCACACAACCTGCAACATGTGCATCCGCCGGTCACGCAAGGCTGTGAAAATACGTTTCAACATGATGGCCTTTAACTGAGTTATCCCTGCAGCATGATGTCTCGCTCGTCCCCACAGGGAGGAGCAGTCACGCGGCTTCTCAGCAGAACATTGCTGCCCACCACAAACACGCAGGAAGACCTCCTCCAGGGTTGTAGCAGCAAGAGAATAAGAATTAAGGTTTACATCGGATGCTATTTCCAGCTTCTCGATCAGCGACGGGAATGCAGCAACGCCGCCCAATGGTAAACGATAAATCACTTCACACCCACAGTAACTCAACAACTCTGCTCCGGGCACGTGCTTTTTCACAGCGTCATCAACAAAGCAGAAGTTGTCTTTTGATCGCACAACAACGGTAAGACTATATCCCAAACCCAATTTAGACTTTAGGAACATGCTGCTACCGGAACACTGCAGCCGACCATCATTCAAGATCGCGATACGGTGGCCAAGTATGTCTGCCTCATCCATGAAGTGAGTCGTGAGAAGAATTGTGTGGTGGGCTGCCATCCGTTGCAATAAACCCCATGCATGACGTCGGGAAGAGGCATCCATGCCCGCAGTCGGCTCGTCCAGTAATACAAGTGGACTGCCGCCCACGAATGCAATGCCTACCGAAAGCATCCGTTTTTGTCCACCAGAGAGATGTCCCGCGAGGTCGTCACTTTTTTCAGATAGTCCTGTTTCGTGCAGCACATGCCTCACTGCAAGGTCCAAAGCCTTCCCCTTCAAACCTTTGATCTTGCCAAAGAACTCCAAGTGCTCACGACAAGTTAACTGCGGCCATAGAATGTTGTGTTGAGGACAAAAACCCATCTGTTGACGCGCCGCTGGTAGCTCCCTTCGCACGGATCGACCATTCACGTAACAGTCGCCAGCGTCAGGCTTCACCATTCCTGTTATCATATTTATCACCGTGGATTTACCTGCACCGTTGAGACCCAACAGCACGGATATTTCTCCTCTGCCCATCGACCAACAGAAGTTGTTGACGGCGACAAAAGTGTCTCCACCGCGTTGGTACTCTTTCCTAAGACCTGCCATCACTACAGTGGCTTCCTCTTTAGTGCCCCCAATATCCTCAAACACACCGTTATCTGCACGCCCATCAGTGAAAGGGCAAGCGGATGTCCCGACCTTCCGACGTTCCCAAAAAAGTGCCCTGATGGGGTTCGTTATGAAGAAAAGTGGATGTTTCGTGCCCCAATCGTTTTGCAGCACTGTGTCCAAATATAGCATGAGAAGTGTGTAAAGTACAAGGTCGGCAACCAACATAATCAACAACATTTCGGCACACACTGGGTCCCCGCCGATTCGAAGTTGCGTAAGGTGAAAGCCGCCCGATACCTCCATGGCCAAGGCACCGTGCACGATAGAAATAAATGCGGTTGGTGATAGCAAGGCTGAGATCATGCACAGCAATCCATTTGTTGGCCGCTCAACAGCGTATGGCAGGGTCATCAGAAAGTATATGATGGGGGATACGAGCAAGGCGAGACGTGTTTTGCTGAAGAAGCACGCAATGACACCTGACAGGGGAATAGTTGTCAACGCGAAGACAAATATTACAACGAACAGGGACACCGAGCCACTCCGTGGCATATATGTGAGCTTGAGCAATACAGTAATAAGGGAGCACACCACAAGATCAATGAGCAGAGGTTTCAGAAACCACACCACATTAAGCACAGACTTCCTCATACCCATAATCAAAATGGTTTCCCGTATCTTGGACTCTTTCTCCATCACATTTACGTGCACACGAGACGTTACAGTGAAAAGAAACGCGAGACCGAAGAGTACCGGCAAAATTCCGCGAGCGGTTTGGAGAAGTGGGGTTTCCGTAAATTCCACAAAGCCTTGCGGCATTATGTAAGGCGTGATGTTCAAGCCCATACCCGGATTGAAAAGTCCCATATGATGTTCCGATATTTCCTTTTGCAAAGTAAGGTATCCCGAGAGGGCGTACATTTCAGCTCTGTTGTGTTGAAACCCACCCGGATACGCATTAGCGACGGTTTCACGAAGCGTTGGCAGGGCTGTGCCGTTCAAGTAAATTTGAACGTCTAAACTGCCAGGCTCAAAACACCGGACGTGAACAATCCCCCAATTTAAGGTTTGCCTTCTCACTTCTTCCTGAGCCTCTGGCAAAGTTTCAAAGGTCCCACCGTAAACGTTGGTAAAATAGTGAGAGACTCTTCCCAAATGTTGTACTATCCCCCTCACCACGGAGGCATTTCCTACAAAGTACAGCCGACCGGAACTTTGAATGGCCGACAAGCGGTTGTTTGGAATAAGGCCTCGAGGTATTAGCACTCGGGTATTTGCGTGACGTGCAAGCCATTGGTGCATAATAAGCGTGTCAAGTGGAGGAATGGGCGCAATACGACCGACAAACCCATTGGCAAAAAAAGCTACCAAAGTGGTAGCACCCACTCTCTTGTGCACGCAAACGCCTCTGAATGGAGCCGTGATCTCGTCTTTTATACACTCCACTTCCTTCTTGTTGCGACACACTCTAAGTCCTGGTACGCCACCTAGTTTAGCGCTGCACGTAAAGTGCTGGTAAATTGTTGGGTTCATGGTCCTCGGTAGTGCCCCGTAATCGATACGTGGTGATTCATCAATATGATTAGTACCCCATATAGACCACAGAATGACAGTAACAGTCATGAAAAGAAGTGGCACTACCACTTCCAAAACTACCTCAGACTTTCGCCGGACAGTTTGCCGGAATAAACGCTGAACAGTTGCCCAAAACATATCCATAAATGACGCACGACAGTTATGCACACCCGATACACCATCACCTATGCGATTGCTGTCCTTTCGCACAGCGTGCAAAGATATATCATGGGTGGATACTTCCACGCTGCCGGTTGTTGCACTGCTTCGAGAATCCATTTGCAGTGTTGTTGTCGAGGGCTCATGGACGCCACCAGTAGCATTCGCGTCAAAGGGTTCTTGCATGGAAATATTTGCCAAGGGACAGAAATGTCCGCGTGTTGGCGAGTGGGTGCCTTTTTTGTTACCTTCAATAAAACGTGTGGAGGAAGGAGGGGGAAGAAAGGTGAAAAATGAAAAGGAGTAGTGGTCAACATACGGTACATTCAAATTGATTAAAAAGGGAGAAGAGGGGGTATATAACAATACGAGAGAATCATAAATGAATACCAAAGCGCAACATTATCAACGCACCCGCGTCTATAATAGCAAGCATCAACTTTAACGAGCGAACAATTCATCCATCCAACATATGACTGTCAACTCCTACAACTTTCCCCTCTCCACAAGGCATATCTAAAAGGCTAAAAGGGGAAAACGCACCAATACAGTAAACGGACTCAAGGCCATCGCGCACACATGCAAAGGTGCAAATGAATACATACATTCCTACACACCTCCTCATTTTTGTTCTAACGTTTGTGGGTTTTTTCTCCTGACTATTCGCTTTCGCTTTCAACAATTTTGCATTTCTACACTCTGTGCGTGCCAAACAACAGATGCCAAGAAAGGTGTAAAAAAAAAAATCTTCGGGAATTCTACAAAGAGTTGAGAGCAGACGAGATGAAGAGATGGGGACAGTGAAAATAGCACAGAGCACACCCTCTAATCACCAGACCGTTCTGGCCTCTCCTTATCAGGGAATTATTGTTGTCATTGCTTGATATATTATTACGATGCATGAGCAAAAATATCTCAATGCAGCTAAACAGATCAAAAAGTGTTAGGTGTATACGCGCACAAATATATATGTATAAGCATATAAATTTTTATAAAAGCATAAACATACACAGGTACATATGCAAAACATATACGTATCTGGTAAATTTCTGGCTGTTTAGCTTCCTTCTCTTCCCTTCCTTTTTTTCTCTTCGTCTGCCAATAGGGGAGGCTACCGCACGTTCCGTGTCTCACTATTTTATTTTATTTTGCATTTGCTCGAACCTTCGGTCTCTTCTCACCACTTTAAAACTGAATAACAAACCGCGGGTGTGCAACCACTCGAATAAACAGAAATGTGGCAACACTTCCCCTTCATCCTACACTGCTCAAACCCACTTCCAACGCTTAAGAACACACAACTACCCTCTTTTGCATTTATTGCTAATTTCTCACCATTTTCTTTCATCTGTTCCATTCGAAGAAGTTTCTTTCACATATATGTATGCATACGCGTTACTCTTTCATATCATCGGCAGAAGAAAAATAAAAACGACAAACAACATCACATACCCTTCCCTTTCTTTTTTCTTTTTCTTTTTCATTTCCCTCCCTGCTCCTTTGTCTTTGCCCATACCGCGAACCCCTCTCCCGCCAGAAGCGACACATTACAACTCATTGGGGCAATACAAGACCTTGTAACAGCCAAATAAATAAATGAAAAAAAAGAAGGCTAAAAGAAAAGCGAAGTCTGTCGATGCTAAAAATGAAAAAGTTCAAAGATTAAAGCCCGTCCTATTAGTCAATCTGTGGAGAAAAAATACTGGAGATGATGACCCAATGAATGCTCGAAGGTTGTGAATGAACGTGTGTGATGGAAATTGCAGCGATTGAACAAAAAGAAATTGACTAAACACCGAATGAACGGGATTTTTTTTTTAATGGCAAAATGAAGCGCTGACCACAAAACAGCTCCCCGGAAACAAAAGAAAAAAATAGCGAAGGGACAAATCCCTACCCGCTGTTTCCGCTTCCCGCGTCCCCACATACGAAAACACATTAACCGCCAGAATGAGATAGAAGGGGGAAATTCTTTAACAAAAGGTGGAGCCATAAACACGAACCGTTCCCGTTCCTTCGCACGGCAGCCAAAGAACACACACGCATATATCTACACATGCAAAGGCTTAAGTAAATGCATATAAATCGTACACACCAACACTACGAGGGAAAGAGGCTAGTAATGAAAGTATTAAAAGAGGGGGGAAATATGCCTCCGGTTTTGTCCTCTCTTCACTATCCCTCGGTCCTATTGGTCGCCCGCCCTCACCGTAACAAGTATGTTTAGTGAAGAAACAATGACGACGAAGTAAATGACAGCAGCAACAACAACAATAATAATAACAGCACACCAGCCTCTCCCTTAAGAAGAGAAGGGCCCCATGTGAAATGGAGCCCAGACGGCTGAGCACATTTATTTTTTACGCCTCTTCGCACCAGCGGTTCTCCTCCCGTATTTTCTCCTCCTCTTCGGGAGTGAAGTCGCTTTCAATGTTGAAGAGTTCTCGAATCTGCTCAGCAGACTTCCCACGGATCATGTTCGCTACACACGCACAGGTGAGATCCAGTAGATCCCGCACGTTCAGAAAATTTGCCGCCATAATGACGTCGATGAGAACCTCGTGTTGTTTCTCGTCATGATCCTTTACCAGTTCGGTGTAGAGGAAATCGTGGTCCCACGGGGAGATGATCTTCTCAATGTTTGACTTAAGTGGCTTCTCGATGGGATCAGCCCGTTCCTTGTGGTGGTGCTCCATGTATTTAATCACAAGTTTGAGTGTGCGAGCGGAAACGTTAGGGATGGGAATGATGGGATCACCACCATTTTGGTCCTCCAACATGTCCTTCAGCAAACCTGACATCATAGCGGCCTCACGCCGCACCTTAAACTTAACAGGCGTCGGATCATTGCTCTCCAGGATGCAATATTCCGTAAAGTCCACGTCCTGTACCGACACCTCCTCCACCATGACTGTGGCTTAAAACTTATGCAGCACACAGTCAAAAAAATGAAGGAGTAACTGGACTCTACCCTTTATTGTTGTGTTGATGGCCTCCGATCCGTTTGTATCTAACCGGATTCCTCCCTCTCTTCTCTGAGTACTTACTCTTTTGTTGTTTTAAACTATCTTCTCTAAGCTTTGAATCTCCTCCCTCAGCTCCTTTAATTTCCCGCTTTGTTGTTGCCTTGTTTGTGGTTTCTAACTTTAATAGCTTACGACGGTGTCTCGTACACACTGTTCGTCTTCAATATTGTATCCTACGACAAAATGATCGCTACCCTTTATTGCGGATCACTCCTCCCTTCCCGATGCAAGCAATACCAAGAAAAACAAAAAAGGAAAATAGGTGCCGAGCACAGAAAGAAGAGTTGGTACAATCAAAACTAGTGGTTAGGAGCGGTCAAACGCAGTAGTCGTTCCCCCCCCCTCACTTCGGCGTCACAGCATCGCTAGTGCAGCCACCCGTGCATACACAAGTCTAATTTTTGTTGTTTTTTTTACTCATTTTTCTTTGAGGCAATAAGAAAAGGAAAATTGAAAAGCAGAACGGAGCAATGATGGAAGCTGAGTAACGCACTTCGAGGTACGACTTAGCGTGCCAACGCCAAAAGCATCTCCCCTTGCTGCCATCATTGGCGCCTAGTAAAAGAAGCCGAGTACCTTACCACCAGTGTTACGTGCACGGGCTTCTTCGTGGTCCATGATGCCAAGTGATGTCGTGAGCACCACGAAACCAAATTGACGACTCGGGAGGATGTTCTTCACCCATTTCTCGAAGTCACGGGCGGTACAATCGAAGCGAGGGCAAATGGCACCACACTTGTTTAGACGACCATTGAGGTTCACGACAATCTTCCCCGCACGGTGGTCATCGACAATCTCGAACTCGCCAATGTATCCGTGTTTTTGCATGACTTGCAAGAACTTCACCACAACCTTCGAGGAGGGTCGGATGAGAACCTGACGCTTGCCGCGGCGCTCTGCGCCCGCAATGCAGCGGAGCGCATTCGCCAGAACGCTCATCATTGTCATCCTTGCGCTTCCTTGGCTCCTTTGTTTGTTTTGATTATTGTGATTGTGTTACCATGCGGTGTCATTCATAAAAAGGAGGTGAAGCATGAGGGAAAGAGAGAGAGGTGTAGACGAATTGTTCCTGGTAAAAACAAGGAGTAAAAGACAGTAACATAATAATTGTAATCACTTTTTAAGGTCCAAAAGGGCAAACCTTCGTGTTCGCACGGAATAGAAGACGATATAATGCGTTGAATTACACACTGATACGCGTGCTCAACATATTGAAGAACGGGATACTTCAGATTCCACGAGCCGAATGGGAAGCTGATGCCCCAACAGCAGTCGCAGAACCCACCAGCTGGCAGAGTCACTACTCCAGCAAATGTACCCACTCCCTTGTGTGGAGGGAAAGAACCACAGTATCTGAAGGGGGTAAAAGGAGCGACACACACACACACACACACACACACCTGCACAAGGTAAGCAACCCCTTTGTCTCCGCTTCCACTTCCGCTTTCCCTCCTTCATCTTTTCCAATATTACCCCTTACCTTCACTACTGTTCCCGTTACTCACACAGGGCTACTCTGCGTTAGTCTTTCACCTTTTTCCCCCTTGGGTGATTCGTCTCTTCCTCAAATACAACATCATCGTAATTCTCAATCTTATCAAACTTCCTCTTTTGACGCTCCTCCCGAAGGGCCTGCCGCTTTGCTTCTCGTCTCTTTCTTTCTTCCTTTGAGGCAAATAACCTTTCCATTAGGGAGGCACCAGGCACATCCACAATGATGTGCGCCCTCGCCACCGCTGGCGGATCAGGAAGCTTAAAGAAGTCACGGAACGGCTGCCAACGGAGCAGCAGCGGCTGAAGCAAACCAGCTGTCGAAAGGCCAATCCAATAGGCAAACATAGCAGCAGGCTGCGAAGAGAAGAAATAAACACCAATGACCGAACCTACGCGCATGCCCCAGCGAACGTATAGGCCGGTTGAACTGCGGCCGCCGCGCTGCATCATTTGGTTCAGTTCGAAATTCATTAAGAACATGCCTGCACATATCATGGGAAGTCCGTACGTGGGGTCAGGCATCGTCAAGTCAACAATCCAAAGAAATGGTGCTCTCTCGAGGTCCGTCTCGTACACAGCCAGGCGACGGACAGAGATAAAAGCAGAGAGAGTCACAGGAGCAGTTATCATCGACAAAAAGTTCTTCCATTGTGCGCAGTGATGCTTTTTCATCAGAGCGTACTTCATGCGATTGTACCCCTCCTTAATGACACGTTTCTCCGCCGTGCTAAGTGAGCGGTCGCTCTTGGCGCGGTTCTGGCAAGTAGCGATCTCCGATAGCTGAGGGTTAATGTGACTTAGGCGGAGGGCATTGCGATGACTTAGCAATGACGGGACAAGCGTACACAGTCGCATGAAGATACCATAAAAGAAGAATACGTTCCCCCAACCCCCAAAGTCAAAACCGAATACGCCTTCGTTCCGAAGGTGCCGCATGATCTCCACTTGCTTCTCAACTGGCTGCAGAAATCCCACAATCCAATCCCAAAAGTCCTCTAGCCGCTCAAAGACGCTCTTCTCAGGACGAATGAAATCGTCCACCTCCATCGGCTGCTGAGCGAACACTTCTGGTAATTCTTCTTCGATTTCCTGATGAGATTTGCGCCCTATTGTGTCGGTATTCATCCAACTCGCTGGGTTCCAGCTGAAACAACGAATAGCCCCTGTCATGGGTGAGGCCAAACCGGTTGCTCGTGGAGCCGCTACAGCGCCGGGCCCCAGTCTACAACCTGACACGAGACGGCGCGTGAGCACCCCGCGTGAGACAAAGCGGTGGGCCGACATGCCTCACTTGCATGAACTAACAAATGAACGAAAAGACTGCAGAAGTAAATAAATAATGAAGAATATCGACAAGGTTTGCGTGGAATGATGGTAATAACAATAAAAGCGGCAACAATAACAATGAATATGTGTCCACTGTTAAGGACGGAACCGGCCCCTCACTAGCTGTATACAGACTTAAACGAAGAGAGAAACACAAAGAACAAGTCTGACAAATTTGAAAGGGGGATAAGTGGGCGAAAAAAAAAGCCGAGCTTTCCAAACTGTCACCTCCATAAAAATCATCCTTTCCCGTACCCCAGACATTAAAGTACCTGTTTGGTTTAGCCTCTCTCGTAACAACTTTCTTAACGAAACAAATGGAAAATGGAGAAAACAAAAAAATTAAAATTATATATTAGGTCGCCTTGAAGCAAGCATTTATGCCGAATTCAAGGTGAATAGTGGGAAAAGAAGAACACGTCGAGGAGGGGGAAATCCCGACAACTATCGCCACCTTCCAGCTATTTTTTGTTCTTCCATCACTGTACACACGAGTATACTTTTACCACGGGTGTGCAAACATTGAGCATCCTCCAACTAAAATGAAGTTCAGCGGACTTTTAAGCTTTACCTGCGTTCGCCAGCGACTCCCTAGTAGATTCATAGAGCTTCATGACAAGACCAATAGCAATGGTCTTACCGTCTTCACGCAACATGAAACGACCCATTTTGTCAAAATCCTTGTGGGGCTCGAGCACGAGCGCGCGCTCCAACTCCATTCGAGCGATCACAACATCTCCAGCCTTCACGTGTGTGGGGTCCTTCTGCACAACCTCACCCGTCTTTTTATCCACTTTAGCCAGAAGTTTGTGGAAAGAAACCTCCTCCTGCGCCGCGTGAGCGTGCAACATGACACGCGATCCAGCACATATAATATTTTTCACGTCCAGTATCACCACACGGGCCTGGAAGTACTCAACAGCGCGAAGTGACGTCGGAACCGATGTACCCACGTAGCCAGCGTGAACGTCGCCTTCATCCACGCCGCGAACGCGAAGGTGGACGTTGTCTCCAGGATAACATTTCTCAAACTCTGTCGCCTCAATTGAAATGCCTTCAACAACCGCCTCCTGCTTGCTTGGAAGTATCTGAATCTTTTCCCCAACAGCCACGGAGCCAGACTCTACCTTGCCATACACAAAAACGCGACCCTCATCCTTGTATGACCCAACAAGTGGAATACAAAGGACATCGTTTTCGCTTTTCGTCTCTGGTAAAACAAGCTCGTCGATGAAGCTCATCATTGTTGGTCCTTTGTACCACGGACAGACGCCTTCTGCTGTTTCGCGGATGAGATTGTCACCCGTAAGGCCAGCAATCGGAATAAATATGAGGTTTTTGGCCTTCTCTTCATCGTAACCGTTCTGACGAAGAAAGGGTTTTAGCTTCCCCAGTATGGCATCGTAACGCTCCTTGCTCCAGTTGACCTCGTCCATTTTGTTGATAACACAGATCATTTGCTTCACGCCACACGTACGGACAAGCATAGCATGTTCGCGGGTCTGGCCACCTTTCTCAAAACCTGTCTCGAACTCACCAGTACGACTGGAGATGACCAGCACACACACATCTGCCTGGGTTGCACCTCCAATCATTGACGGTACAAACGCTTTGTGGCCGGGGGCATCGAGAACCGTTATCCGGCGCTTCTCTGTTTCAACATACGCAGCTCCGGTTTCACGCGTGATTCCTTTCGTTCGCTCATCCTCCGAAACGTCCATCACATACGCGTACTCCCAACCTTCACGGTGGTGCACCTCCGCCTCACGCCGCAGTTTCTCCATTTCACGCTGGTCCACCAGCCCCTTCTCCATCAAAAGATGTCCAGAGATGGTCGATTTACCCGCGTCCACGTGACCACAGAAAACAATGTTGAAGTGTGGACGAGGGTCCCTAACAAATTCCTTTTTATTTTGCTCACGTTGCTTGGCAATCTCGCAACGCACTTGCTCACGAAGTTCCTCCGGGGTCAGCTTCGCAGAACCCTTCTTGTCGTCAGCCGTTGTCGTGGTTGTGTTTCCGGCGTTATCCTTCGGTTGGCTATCGCTCTTTGCGTTGCCCTCTTTGGGTTTGGTTTCTTCTACCTTCTTCTTACTGAGAGAAAGAGTACCTGCCTTTGCCTTCTTGGCCGGTGGAACAAACTCGGAGGCACCGCCACCCAGAGACAGCTTTGATGTCTGGGCGGAAGAGGTCTTCGGTTGCTCTTCCGGCTCGACCTGTTGAGGAGGATTAACATAACCTTGAGTGGGAGCGCCTCCCTGCCCAGTACCTTGGCCTGCGCGGTCGTATTGTTGTGATTGGAACCGCTGTTGATTATGCACTGTGTTGTAACCGCCTCGTTGCTGGTTGTATCCCGGAGTATAACCGCCCTGTTGACCGCCATAACCTTGATTATACCCTCCCATCTGATGATTGTAACCAGGGACGTATCCGCCCTGTTGTTGGTATGAAGGATTGTAGCCACCTTGTTGACTGACAAAAGCCGGGTTGTACCCCGCTTGCTGCTGTTGTTGATAAGGCGACTGGTAGTAGTAACCCTGCTGTGGCGCACCTCCGGCGTGTCCCTGGTGCTGCTGTGGGTATTGACCCTGTGGGTGTGACGGTGTGAAGGCGTTCGCGTTGGGGTTAAACCCCCCTGGTTGTGCCCAACCTGACATCTCCTTTTAAACTTGCGCTCGAAAAATAAGACTTGCTACAAAAAAAAAAATGAAATAAAGTTGAACTGACCGTTGGGCACTTCAGTATCTAAAATTTTGTTTGAGGTACGTAAGTAGTCAACGCCATATTACCACACCCACGGAACCTAACCAAGCGTGTTTTATAGTGCAGTTAAGGGCATTTCCCACCATCGCTCAGTCTCCCCCAGAACCGGCTTTTTCGCCCTAAATCACACCAATCAAAAAATGAAGGGGCGTAAGAGGGAAGAGTTACAAAAATTTAACCCAACGGGAAGCACACACGCTTTCATACACGGAAGCTGGTAAGAAAAGCGGCGATAATTATTTGGAAAGAAAACAGAACGTAAAGTGGCAAAGAGCAGAGCATGCTTCAAACGTATACTCATTGGGGTCATTTATGCGAGGGTGGTGAGCGCACCCCTTTCAGGCCCGTTTTCGTTCACAGTAGCGTGTTCTTCAGCACAAACAACAATGCCAAGAGGTTGAAAACGGACGAGGCATGCGTGAAAATTCAAGTATTTAATATGTCATCATTTTCCCATCGAATGCGCATATATATATATATATATACGTCTCACAGTAACCGGTTCAAATACAACGGTGAGTACAAAACAAAAACTGGGGAAGCTCTTCAGTGTCTAACCACAGTTATTAGATGTCGTTCGTAACAACGGTACACGTCCATCTTCTCATCCTCCTTAAACCATATTAGCACGTGAGTGGAAAGTAACACCTCAAGAGAAGTGGTGGTCGATGGAGAGCCGGATTTGTGGTTCGTCCTTCAAGTACAGACACGTCCGTACAAATATATGCAACCCGGCGACAAACAAACACCGCACAGGTGCAAAGGCACACAAACATGTTTTCTTTTGAGTGCCATGTGTGCCTGCTCGTGAGCGAGCCACGCCTTCTACTGCAGAAACTTGAGGTTATTAATATGTTGAATTGCCGAAAAGTGCTTAGTGGCGAGCTCTTTCCACATTTCCCTTGAGCGTTGTGATCCTAAACAATTGATATACTCCGATAGAAGACCAACCACATCTGGGGGTAAAGAACCTGTCTGCAAGGCTTGGAATAGCTCCATAGATGCCTTTGCTATGGCTGAACGGCGTTGGGCGTTTGCTACCTGCTGAATGGTCGTGCGCAACTTCTGCGCTAAGTCCCGATGTTCTGGGTTCAGCGACGAAATTTCAAACGACGACAAACCAAAATCATCCGCCGGTCGACCACCTGCGGCTGCAAACCGAGGTGGGGCGCCAGGGTTCGCGACCGGAGCGTACGCCACGCCGCCTACCCGTGGAGCTGTCACCACAGGGGGTGCGGTACCAACTGCAGTGGAAGGAATCCCGGGGGGAGGAGGAGCAACAGAACTGGGCGCTGTCATCGATGCTGCCTGAGGGGGTTGGTTTGTCACACTCTGGGGGTTCATGTTCCAGTTGGCATTTGAGCCGTCACTGGGCATACGTGGTGGTGGAAGCCCACCCGAGGTCATCGACGGTGGTGCCGACCCTGGTGGTGCCACCATCATATTCCCAACCCGCGGAGCTGACGGCTCCGGCGACGGGGAACTTTTACCCGTCTGATGCAAACTTCCTGTTGGAGGTGCACCAAAAGTCGATGTCGGGTTGGTGCCTAATCCTGATGGCGCCCTAGGAGGTAGAGGCATTCCACGTGGACCTGACGGTGGCTGCGCAGGAGTAGGAAATTGCTGAGGTGGTGCTAAAGGAGTTCCGATGACCTGCTGCGACGGCAGTGATGGAACGACCGTCGGTTGTGCTGGCGCGTGGAGCCCTTGTACAGATGTTACTGACGACCCACATGACGGCGGAGGTATCATTGGCATAGAACGTTGGGGATCCATATGGTTCTGAGGGCGTGGGGGGGCGGAAGTGGGAACCGGACCTTGCAATTCCTGACTCGGCAGATTTGAGGAGGAGCACCACAGTAACCGCTCATCGTCGCAGTGGCAGGGGGGTGGTTTGTTACCACACCTCCTCCAACAGACCCCAAAGAAGACCAGGAGGAAATGGGATGAGGCATCAGTCTGGGTACCGGTGCAGCGGAGTTCGCCGTTACCGCCGGTCCCGGTTGTTGGGCGATGATCCCTGGTGCCGGCGCCTGTTGCTGCTGCTGTTGTTGTGTCGGTGGCGGCATCGTGGCTCCCATACGTTGCTGCTGGTACTGGGGTTGCACAACTGGTGGAGGTTGTTGCTGCTGCCCACCGTACATATTGGGTTGCACAGCTGATGGAGGTTGTTGCTGCTGCTGTTGTTGTGTCGGTGGCGGCATCGTGGCTCCCATACGTTGCTGCTGGTACTGGGGTTGCACAACTGATGGAGGTTGTTGCTGCTGCTGTTGTTGTGCCGGTGGCGGCATCGTGGCTCCCATACGTTGCTGCTGGTACTGGGGTTGCACAACTGGTGGAGGTTGTTGCTGCTGCCCACCGTACATATTGGGTTGCACAGCTGATGGAGGTTGTTGCTGCTGCTGTTGTTGCTGCCCGTTACCCTTGTTAGCCAAAAACTCCAAGCACGACTGACTTAGTGAATCCGAAAGAGGAGTCGCAACAAACGGGAAGGTGATCTGTCCACACGGAACTTCGAACCTCATCCGGTCTACCATAATTGCGGCGTTGCGATTGCCGACGTTAGCGGACCGCTGAAAAATTGGCATCGCCTTCGTAAGCAACCCCTTCCCCAACAACCCCAGCCCATATTCATACAAGTAATCCCCAAAGAACGTTGATGTAACCTTCCGCCCCGTCACTTCCTCAAGAAGAAGTACCTCCTGCACCAGCTTCTCTACAGGCATATTTTCCTCGTGCCACAGTTCCGCAACTGCATCCACATTTCCACTGCAAATAAAACAGGTCATAGCACTCTCCCTGTTACCCGCTTCCTTGAGAGCAAGTGCCAACTTGTCGCAAGCCTCCGAAAATCTTTCCCCTACAAATGATATTATAACGGAAAGAGCCTCCTTCCACAACGCGTTCCCACCGACCATCAACGAGCGAAAATCTCCTGCGGCGACTGCAGACGCATACACGATATGCCGTTTCCCCTGAGAATTCATTAAAATATGTCTGGTATATTCCTGCTGCACTCGCTGCATCAGCTTCCCTCCTTGCAAATAGGCAATAGCAAAGGCATCACCAAACTCGCATTCGTCCAAACATGCCTCAACCGCCTCATTGATGCGGCCTGCTGCTACATGTGAAGCAGCAATATCTTCTAATGATTTTTGTGTGCCCTGCATCGTCTCAAATGGGTCCTCCGTGTCCTCAGTTGGTGCGTCCTCGGCGAGGTAGGAAAGGATGGGGGTACGATCGTTTTTGCACGCTGCTGCAGCGGCCAAAAGTGGATATTGGTGCGCCTTTAGCCACTCTACACGCTCCACAGAGGCGGGTGGTAGTCGAGAAATCTCAGCGACAGGATCCCCACCGCTCATCCCTGACGGATCGGATGCGTTGTTTGTGACGATACGTGTAAGTCTGACAGCGTTTGCAGAGTGCGAAGACACCGACGCTACGAGCCCACTTATGCCAATAGAAGCCCCACATGGGCGCTGCAAAGACTTTTGTACCGATGCACCAGGGGCAGGGGCAGAGGACACATCCTCAGCCGTTGATACACAAAACAACGGCTCAAAGGATGACGTCGCCAGGACCACCGGAAGTGCTCGAGACCACTTCATGTCAACCATATAGCCGTTTTGGTGTTGCAGTGCGCCATTCCGCTCTCCAGTCGAGGGGTCCCACCATAGTGTCTTCCCGTCCGCATCACATGACGCGAGAATCGCGTGGTCTGTCATATTCCACGCAAGTCCAGTTACAGCATTCTCGTGACCCAACATCTCGCGAAGAGGCATCATTGCTTTTTTTAAATCCCAAATTTGTATGGCAGGATGTTTTTCGTCGAGTCCGACAGCAATTTGAGTCGCCATAGATGGATGCCAAGCAATAATGTTTCCACATGATCCCGATTTCCCACTCTTGGATACATGCAGCGACACTGCTAGGGTCTGTGTCTTCAGGTTCCACACATTGACAACGCCGTTAGCAACGGAAGTGGCTAAAATGTGAGGCCACTTCGGGTTCCACTGAAGGTGTGTAATGCCAGCCGGTTGAGCAGAGTCAGGCATAATAGGAACACGCTGCGGCTCTCGTGGGTTTTCCAACATCCATACATCCCATGCCCCGTCGTCGCCACCGATAGCAAGAAATGTGGGTTGGGACGGGTTGAATTGGCAGCCACGGACGGCGCCGCGGTGCTCAGCAATAACAGAAAGTCGTGGTTCTTCCGTGTTACGGTCAGGATTGATTCCATAGTTTTTCATCATGATAGACGCATCGTACACGTACACGGCTCCATCTTCACAAGAAACAGCAATGATGCCTCGTTCCCCGCCGTGTGGACTCCAGTCAACACGGAGAGCGTGTGCCGGAATCACCGTACGACCCAAAACGGGCATCTCTGTCTCATCCGTCTGCGTGACATCAACCAACCGTATCTCGAGAAAGGCCTCACCAGAAAAGTTGTCATCAATTGCTCCGGCAACGGACGCCGCGGCGAGAAACGTTGGTGTTCCCAGAACCTCCGGTGCCCACGCAAAAACGCAGGTCAGGGGTGTGGCCTTTAAGCGCATCGCTCCACGTCAGTAGTCAGCACCCTTAACCTTATGTCAATTCCCTTAACACTCTCACAGTCTTACTCTTACTTTATTACGTGCTGGTTTACTTGACTCTATTTGTCGAAAACTGTCTCAGGCACGTCCTTCCTTTTTGTCCTTCAAGTGCGCTCTTCTTTTCGTCCTCTGCTCTGTTAGTTCAGTTTGGTATTATGAAATGCTATCAAGTGCGCCGCGCGTCTCCCTATAGTATTGCTTTAAATACAACCACCTACTGGCACATTAAAGAAAAATTCAACGGGGGAAAATGTCAACGACAGGAACAAAAAATAGAAATGTGGGGCGACTAGCGAAAAGAAGGTAAACAAGAGGTCAATTGGGGAAATTTTCCACGGAGCAAGGACGCCTAGGACAAAACAGAGAACCAGGACGCAACCATAACGGACGTCGCAATGTGTACAGACCAAAAGGAGTAGAAAATTTGCACTGATTCTTCACTGCTACAACACTCACTCTCACGCCTGTCCCGGACAAAGCGTCCGTACAAACAAGTAACAAACGTCGGCCTTAAGTGCATCAATTTAGAATGATGATTATGCCTGAGTGCACGGTAACCGAAGCCGCCGCATGACACCAGCTTCTAGAAGAGGCTAAGTAGCGATCCGTCGGCAGTAGGCAAAGTGGCGTCTGCTTGGCTTCCCTAAACCGTGGCACAAACCGTCCCAACACGCCGTCCCCCATGCCCCTTACAGTGCAGGAAACGTTGTGAGCCGCTCTAATAAAAAAGCCGTGTTCTGAATCGCAAGAGCTCACGAGGCAACACAAGCACTCCCACATGGCAACTAGATGGCAACATCAGGTACACAAAGAGTAATCAGTCCTCCCTCCCATAATGACTGCAGCCTCGTAAACCGCTCAAAGGCTGTATATACTCTGGCTAACGAGCTATTCAAGCCCTACCAAAAGAACAAGAACAAAGATATAAAAGGAAACATGACAAGCAACGTATCTTGATGATTAGCAATAGAATACACACTTGCACAGCACCCTCAAGCAGTGAGAAAGGAGGGGGGAAAGAATCATCTTAAAGCTTCTCAATGTAAACGAAAAGGAGAACTGTAAATCAAAAAAAGGTATGGAAACGACTGATCACACCATCAGTACGCACAAGCAGATGGCAATCCCTTCCCTCGATCTCAGTTACGCTTTGGGCGGACTGTCTTTCGGTGGAAGTGCATCTTCGATGAGCGCTCCTTGCGAGCAGCACACACCTTCTTCATGCGAGTGATGGTACATGCCATCTTGCGCGCGCGACGGTATGCCATCTTAGCAAGGTCGGGGCGGATGTCGGCAACAGCTCTCTTCACCACTGATGACTTCACGCCAGGTTCCATCACAGTCTTCTTATACATCAACTTGGGCTTGTTGTTTGCATCACCGCTCTTTGTTGTCAGGAGGATGCGATCACCCTTCGTCTTTATTACTGCGGCCTTCGTGTTCAGGAAACCAGACTGTCGCTTTGTCCAATTCGCGTTGTTATTGAACGGATCACTGCTCAATCGAATGCCATTCCGCTTCTGCAGAAATTTACTGTTCTGGCGAACCAACAGCCACTGAAGATCAGTGGAGTGCGTCATTTGTTTCTCACACCCTACAGTACAGGCAACAGTAGAAACAGGACCGGAAGGACGAATAAGGAAAATATATGAGAGAGCGCTGAACAATGGGCTCCACTTGGTGAGGAGAGCAGTTAAGGGTGCGACAGACGGAGGAAAGCTAAAACTCTCCCACCCAGATATTCGGAAGGTGCCATCATTACGTAGCACCCATTCCGTGGCAACATTAGTGTATGTCCCAACCTCACGACTCCCATACAAACACCAAAAGGGGTTATATATCTTTTTTATCTTAAATTTTATTTATTTATTTTTTTTACGATGCGGTCGAAAGGTTATTCCTCTTATCAACAAATAGCATAAGGGAAAACCAGTTGCAAAAAAAATCTGAGAAAAGTAGGGGGACTAAGCAATACCCACGGAAACACCAGGAACCACAAACCTCTGGCGCCGGAGCAATACCATCTCTGCCTCGTGGAGTCGGTTGACCATTTCCATTGTGTCATTCCAACTACCGGCGCATACCCCTTCACTACCTTGCTGAGCATCCACGCAGAAGCGGTACAAAAGATCCGTTACGAGTGTTGAGAGTGAGACACGTTGAAGTGACGAGCCCCAAAATTTAGCAGCTATCCATATAGACGCCAGCTGCCTTTCTGCAACTGTACGCCGTTCCACCTCTGAGGACCACAAATCGATCACCGCAGCCGGCTTTGGGGGGCATTCAGTGCCCTCAACTCCAGCTATAAGAAGACGAGACGAATTTATAATTTTTTCCTGCAGTCGCGACCCTTCATGGACGCCTAGCAGCTTGAAAAGTGCATCATGAAGTACGGGTGTCATATGGTGGCACACCTCAAACCACGCAATTGACTACACCTCAAAGCTAAAAAAGACTTAACTAACAAATAATTTCTCAAGAGCGAAGAAGGGGGGAAACGCGAGCACTTGCTAATGTGAAAGAACATTCTCAGGTAACAAGTTTAAAAACTATGCCCACACATGCGTTGAAACACCAAGAAAAACAAACATCATCTTAAAGCTTCTCAATGTAAACGAAAAGGAGAACTGTAAATCAAAAAAAGGTATGGAAACGACTGATCACACCATCAGTACGCACAAGCAGATGGCAATCCCTTCCCTCGATCTCAGTTACGCTTTGGGCGGACTGTCTTTCGGTGGAAGTGCATCTTCGATGAGCGCTCCTTGCGAGCAGCACACACCTTCTTCATGCGAGTGATGGTACATGCCATCTTGCGCGCGCGACGGTATGCCATCTTAGCAAGGTCGGGGCGGATGTCGGCAACAGCTCTCTTCACCACTGATGACTTCACGCCAGGTTCCATCACAGTCTTCTTATACATCAACTTGGGCTTGTTGTTTGCATCACCGCTCTTTGTTGTCAGGAGGATGCGATCACCCTTCGTCTTTATCACTGCGGCCTTCGTGTTCAGGAAACCAGACTGTCGCTTTGTCCAATTCGCGTTGTTATTGAACGGATCACTGCTCAATCGAATGCCATTCCGCTTCTGCAGAAATTTACTGTTCTGGCGAACCAACAGCCACTGAAGATCAGTGGAGTGCGTCATTTGTTTCTCACACCCTACAGTACAGGCAACAGTAGAAACAGGAACGGAAGGACGAATAAGGAAAATATATGAGAGAGCGCTGAACAATGGGCTCCACTTGGTGAGGAGAGCAGTTAAGGGTGCGACAGACGGAGGAAAACTAAAACTCTCCCACCCAGATATTCGGAAGGCACAACAAACAAAAAGAATGACGCTTTCCCTGCCCCCACCGGGAGGTCACAGAAACTGAACCAAAAGACACTGTGGAGAGGAAAAAAAAAGGGGGGCGACACCACATTTTCCTTCATGAATAATACGTTGGTCGCGTTTTCCTGAATCGGGCGCGAAAAGGCAATCACTTCACCTATTTGATGCCTGTGCGCGCGCATCGGCGTATTATTCTGTGCTTCTTCTTTCTCTCTCGTGTCGGAGGTTACTGTTCCATTTAAATATATGCAACGCGGACCAGTAAAATGAAGTTTCAGTAAATGCGAAGGAAACCCACAAAAATCGAGCAGGCGATGGACACAAGAGAGGCGATGCCTCGAGACAAGCGTCAGTTCCTTTCAACATTTAAAAAAATTTTTAAAGGCTAGGTTTAAAAAAAAAAGAACGATATAAGGTTCATTTCCATGAAACTGAATGGTACGACTCACCCACTAAATTTTTTTCTATATTCACCCTCCTAGACCGGTGGGGTTGCCCTCACAAAAAACGACCATGTCCAGTTTCCCCGGTTATGTGCGACACAACTTCTCAGACCTCGCGGGTCTCTGCTAAGTTCTTTTTGCTTAATGTTAATAAGTGGTTAAATGACTTCCTCCTACCTCTGTTTAACATCACTTCTGAATTTATTGTTCACTCTCTCGTTCCCCCACCCCCACCCTTTCTTCCGATGGCGGAAGTTCTTTTTTTTTATTTTAAAAACAAATAAAACGGTTAGTGCCCTCTTGGGGTTAAAAAAGCGACCGTAATCGATTAATAAAGGTAATATATAAGCAGCTGTACATACACAAACTCCTTGTCTTTGCGTCCTTACACTGTAATGAACACTACAGGGATAAAGACGTTAGGATGCGAGAAAGGAAAAGTGAAGAAGACCATGTATCTATCCACTTAAACCCAAAAACACGCGCACACGGCGGACTTACATATGAATCTAAATTATTGCCATACTTTCTTTCTCCCTTTTTAGGGGTTGATATCTCCCCACTAATCACAAAAGAACGATTGCGCAGCTCCCACACACCCTCCTTTAAGTCTACATCTGTGCAGTTAATCAGGACAACTTTGGTAAGAGGAAAATTGCAATAAAGGTAACAAGTTCTCTTATCCAACATGATGCTTAATCACACGCGCATCTCCTTCTGCTCACCTGACGCTCTTCGCATCGGGTTGCTCGGCTCCCCACTTCTTACACGATGTACTCGTCCCCCAGTTGGAGCCATATAACAAATGAATATATGCATCAGGGTGCCCATTGCACAAAAGTAACAAGAGGCGCCTAAACAAAAAAAAAGAAAGAAAGAGACTTTCTAATATGTGGAGCTCCAATCCCCCTCTCTCTTGCACCAACAACCAAGACAACAGATAAACTCAACCCCAGAAGGAGAGTTCCCATCGGCCTCGATAGTGTGGTGAAAGCATGACTAATACATGTCATATGGAGAGTCACGCTCACAATCGAATCTAAGCAGCTGCCGCCTTCCGCCGGATGTATTTCACACGGCACTGTGACGCAGTTGGTCCGACAACCATTGTGTGATAGTCAGGGTCCGGCACTTCATCCCGTAATAGCTGGAAATCATAGCTTCGGAAAGCTGTGGCAAGAATTGTTTTCACCTGCAGAAGTCCAAATTTTTGACCGATGCACTTGTGCACTCCGGCACCGAAGCCGATAAAAGCACCTTCAACCTTCTCGTCTCTCTCCGGATCCCACCGCCTCGGCTCTGGAAAGGCCTCCTCGTCATGATGAGAGAGAAGCGGTGAACATGCGATGATATCGCCTTTTGGTACAACATACGACCCAACCTTTACATCGGCCATTACCTTGCGCATCAGCATGAGGAGTGGCGGGTCACGGCGAATGGACTCGCGGGCGCAACGCTCCGCAAAGGGCATTTCGTCCATCACATTATTGTAATTGAGTTGAGCGGGGAACTCCTCAATTTCCTTGCGTAACGCCTCCAGGTGCTTTACGTTTGCTGGGTGCATAAGATGCAGCATAGACCACGTAGTGGTGATGGATGAAGTGTGCTGACCAGCGAACATGGCAGCCACGATCATGCCACATACCTCGTGTAGGGACATGGGAGTACCGTCGCGGTAGACGGCACTGAGAAGGCCTGAGAGAAGATCGGATGTAGAGCTGTCCTTGTTGACTTCCTCCTCCTTTCGAGCAATGATAATCTCACTGAGAATTTTCTGCAGTTCGGTACGTGCCTCGTGGCAGCGGGCAGATTGTGGGAGTGGTAACGTCAGCAAGATGGGCAGGGCCACAGCCGCAGGGATTAAACTGCTTTCCATCTTCGCCAGAAGTTGCGCGAACCTACGCGCATCGAGCCGCTTCCGCAGGTCCTCCCCAAATAAACACTGACAAGCGGTATTAATAATCATTGTGCTGCAGTCCTCCAGCAAATTGATTTCCCCCTCGTCCTTATCCCAGTTGGCCGCCATAAACTTGCGCACCTCGTGCTGAATGGCGGGGACGAAGTTCTGAAACTTGGCGATGGTTAATTCCTCCGCAAGAAAGTTGAGTTGCTCACGCATCCTTGGGTACGGGGCAGCATACGCAACACCCTCACCAAACACGGGCACCATAAAACTGTACACTTCCCGCGGTGACAATACCTCGTTACGAGGCAAAAAGAAGCGGCTGTGTTCGTGGGGATCGCCAACGATGGTCACCCTCTTACCCACGATGTTAATGGTAAAAATGCCTGACTTCAATTGACGCTTGCATTCCTGCATGAAGCCAAGAGGGCTTTTTCCAAACTGTATAATGTGTCCAAGAATGGGTACGGTGACAGGATACACTGGTGGATCTGTCGGCCTCGTCACATTGAATGATTTGACAAAGTAAAACGAATACAACGCAAGTGCTGTTAGTAAGAAAATGGCAACTTCAAGCAACATCGGTTCGTGAGTCCACTGTTTTTCCTCTCCTTCTTCGTATCGTTCCCGTGTTGCTCCCGCCACAACAAAACTTCGCTGTTAACGCTAAAACTGTTTGTGTCGCTCCCTCAACTGTATGTTTGTATATATATATATATATATATAGACGTGCCTCGGATTTTATACACACGCACCCCCACACTGGCTATTTGTGCTGCGATAAATATAAGCGTTGATATGTATTAACCCTTTGCTTTTTTCTCTTTAGCTTCGTCCCGACCGCAATACCAAAACAGAGGAATAGGAAAACATTTTCCCATAATAAAAGTTGTGTGAAACAACAAAAGAGATTAGTAAAAATGCACAAGTAACGCCCACCCGCCCACCCCCAAAAGAAAACATATATAAAATAGGATGCCAATGTTCTTCTTTCAACCTTCTTTTAAAGAAAAATAAAAAGAAGGAAGCAAAAAAGGAAGCGCCAAGACCTTCACGAGTCCATCCATAAGACTGTGACGATGAATGAGTGAATGGAAAAGAGGCTACTTCTCATTTCCACTCATACATACAGGCTTTCCTTTCAAGTCCTCCTTTATTTATCCACTCTAAGCAACCGTTCGCCATTTACAAGGGCAGTTGACCAAAGCGGAGAAACTTAAAAAAATGTGCATATATATAGTCATCTGCTCGCTGTGCCTCCCTGCGGTCACATAATTTTACAATTAAAAATCTTATCCCGATACAAAAAAAAAAACGTACCTACACTACCCGAAAAATGAAACCTCGATACTGACAAAAAAGCAAGGGTGAAATGGGGAAGGTAGGGCAAACAAATATAGAAATTATATATATGTACATATGCATTTAAAAGGGTGAGCACAGGGGGGAAGAAATTAATAAAAGGATACCATCATACGCAACGAGCACGGCAATCATATATGCCTCCATGACGCTACCAAAGAAAAGGCGATTATGACAACAGAAAGTAAGGGCGCACTGGTGCGACAGTTAATTGAAAGCAGACGAAACTCAGAAACCGAAACAAAAACAAAATACGTCGTGTTGTAAATGCGATGAGCGGATGCATGTGCAACGAAATAGTCACTTACTCAATCGTTCTTGGCGACAGCTACACTCCGACTCTCTTCAAAAATGAAATATATATATATATATATATATATATATATATGCGCCCGTTTGCCCGCTGTTCTGCACAATAAACCTATTTGACATACAAAGGATGAAGCAGTTTAAAAAAAAAAAAAAGCAAACCTCCGCGCACCGGCAGAACACAACCGAAGTACCGAATTGCGTGAGGGAAAGAGGTTAAAAAGAAAAAAAGCCAGACACCGCCGGAAACCGCTTCTAAATGTAACCACACGTCCAAAGAAGGAAGAAGGTAAAGTCACCACACACATACGCGCACAGGCTACCGCGTGGGAATAAAAATTGCAAAAACAACATGAAGCTTCACTTCAATCGAATCGTAGCAAGTATTCCCACCGCTTGGTCCATACTGGTATTTTCTCCCTCATCGTTCTACCCTTGATTTAACCCTTAAATAATACATATTTGTATATTACTTAAATGCCTTCATTTTGTGGTTTTCGTTGTTGCCAATTCAATTTAATGTTCCCGTCAACACGCTCTAAAGTCGCTCTAGTTCCTTTGCCGCCGCCGCTGGAAGCACATTTCCCTGCCGTGGTTGCGACACTTGCCGCTTGCTCATGATGTACTCGTACGTTGTCATGTTGGCGCGGTTCAGCATGATATGGAAGCCTAACAAGTGTATCAAAGGGACACATGTTAGGAGGACAAGCGCACAGAACAGAAGAGGTCCGGCACGAAAGTACACGGAATACGGCAGCAGACGGTTCCACCACTTCGCTAAAAACACAACAGCGGCTATCAGCCCTAGCACCATGCTACACAGAGCTGATGTAACAAATGCTATGAATAACCGATAATTTTTCGAACCTATGCACATGTTAAGCCACTTGCAGTGGTGGTCAAACCCCTCAATGCATTTATTACAAGCCTTGCAATGTCGGGAATCGAGCAGCGTCCGTCGTTCACAAAACGAGCAGGGCTCACCCTCGTCATTTATATCCCCATTCTCTCTAAACGCAATGACCAACATCAGACCAGATGTACACACAATGGAAGTGAGAACGAGCGTGCTGGACACAATTACCTCCCACAAACACTCCGAGCACCCCTCATCGCGGTACAACAGAACATAACCAGGAACCACTGAGCTCACAAAAAGGGCAGTGAAAGTTACTATCGTGCAAATCGCCATAATCTGCAGCGAATGCAGTGGCCACTGAAAAGCATGACGCCGTGGTTTATTGTATCGCCAGCTATCGGGGTTGGAGCGATCGACGCAGCACGAAGCGCATGGCGGGTGATTCCGAACTCTATCAGCAGGGGAATCGGAACAGAGACTATTAACGTCTCGTGACGCACGCAAAGCACCATCAGAAGGTGTCTGGTTGGGGTTTGACCATTGTGGGACCGCGATGCCATCGGCACTGCACCCAGCGTGAGACTCACTACTACCATCACTGCTGTTGGTTGTGGTTTCTGAGTAACCACGATCACTGGTATTGATCTTTTGGGAAGAAAACGCACCATGCTGAGCATTTAATTGGTTGTTCATAAAGGTGACCTCGCCATGATTTCGTCTATCCGACCCTCCAGGTGGTCGTACTACGCTATGTTGTTCACAGAAACTGGACACCGTGCTCCCTTTCATCCGGTCATTTGGCGGCCACGCAAGTTGAAGAGGACCCTCAATAGGTGGCAGCGGAGCTGGCACTACGGAGGCCATAGAGGATGGAAAGGTTCGTCCCGTATCCCTATCAGATCCCAACGCAGTGGCACGCGAGTGGTGTGAAGAAGGGGAGAGTCCACCTTTACGACCTCCCCGCGCCTTGTGGGAGGATATGCGATGATTTAAAGGGGAGAGGGCCGCTTCCTCCGCTGCACTATTTGCCTTCTCCGTCCCCCTTGCCAGCGGTGAATCGAGAGCACTGAGTTTCGTTGGGCCTTCGTTCTCGCCGGCGTCCCTCATGCGTGCAGTAATCCTCGCCCACGCATTTGCCTCGTCCTCTGCGGTACGCGATGCACAGGCCCCCTCCTGAGTGGTCTCAGGGTTCCTTGCGCCGCAAGTCGGCGAGCAACCTTCATCATATGATGACTCTTCTATGCACTGCCCCATCGCAGCGCCAGCACTATTACGGTTATTCCTGCTAACATCCCCCCGATGGCCACTTGAAGTTAAGGGGGGTCCCACCGTGTCAGCAGCACCGCTGACATCACTAGTGGATGATTGTGAACGGCGATGCCTCCGATTTCTCCGATGACCCTCCCGCGTTGGCATTACTGGACACGCAGGCTAACGCTCTTCTAAGCTGGTGGGCGTGCCAAACACACCCGATAATAATAGTAATAATAATAGTGATGAACTTCGCGCCCCACCACAAGAACACGAAGACTGTTCCGCAGGACACAGAATGGCCGGTGGTGTAAACTCGAAAATCTATGGACAACCGCGTGTGGTTGAGCTCCGCAGTATGCGGTGATGTACTATCCGGTCCGCTCACTCCTCCCAACCTCCTAATGTGTTACACAACCCTCGCGTCAAAAGCGTGTAGTCGAATCAGCGCTCGGGTCAAAAGGAGTTGATATTACTTCAGTGTGTGTGAGTACACTAAACCTATATACTCAACTCACCTAATTATGAATGAACAAGTGCCAAACAAGAAGAAGAGAGGAGGAAAAATGGGTGGCATAAAGCAAATGAGCCCCGACTAGGCTGCACGACGAGTGATATTGGGGACTGGGAACGCATATTGAACAAAACGTTCACTCTGTTGTGAACACAAAAAATCAAACCCGTTGGTTGAGACGATAACTTGACACACACACACACACACACACATGTTACTTACCAACGCCGTTTTACAAGGCACTATACCGCACATCTTTGAAGGCACACGAATAGTTCCGAGTTTTGACACAAACCATACCAACGAAAGGGATTCAAAACATTTAGAGATGGCAAACTATTGTCAAATAGTATTTGTTCAACTGCAGTCACACCATCCCTTGGATACAACGACGGGTTGCGACTCATGGAAGGAATTTCTCTCGACTGCGGCGCATCGTCACAGCAACGACATATTTCGTATACCTTTTATTCTGCTACCTGATACAAGGGAAATAAGAGGGAAAGAAAAGTGAAGAAATTATAAAACGCGATGGAGGTGCACAAAATGTGGCAACAACAACTCATGTGACGTGCCCGCTTGTCCACTATAGTTACCGGCAGCGTGTAGACATATTATATACCACCTTCATTCATTGTATCTCCCAGCAGCTGTTAAAACTCGAGAGAGCAACAAAAACGTTTTAAATTTACCACAATCACGTTTCCTCTTTTTAATTTTTTTTATTTTCATTTTTTTTTTGATTTCTTCTCCCCCTCTTCTTTCACTCCTTTCCCGCTGTTCACCTCCATCGCTTCAGAAAAGTAAGTCCATTTTGATAAAAGCGGCAGATGTGAGAAGATGTAGTGGAGGGGAGCAGAGGGAAAAAAAAATGAAACGGCGGGCAATGAAAGGGGGGGGAAAGGAAAGAACAAGAATAAGAACAAAAAAAGAGAGGAAATGAAATGAAATGAAATTATTATGAAACGAAGGGATGCAGTAAAGAAGAAAGAGGTGACACACAGCAACTCAAATAAGCAACCGAATTGAACTCAGTCGTCACCACCGGTACCGCTTCTGCTAGTCTTAATATATATAACTCCCTCTCTGTTCTTCTCTAACGCTACATTTTACCTTCTCCCTAATAACTAGCGGCCTTTGAACTAAATCCGTGCATCTGCCTTCATTTTCCACTTCACCTGCGGGTCCCATCATTGTTACATATCATAATGGCGCCAAACCTAAAAACAAAGCGACATTTTATTCTTTTTTTTTTTTTTTAGCCTCTTCTTTTCCCTTTCACCACCATCCTCATCTTCATTTTTCCTTTTTCGTTTCCTGCAACAGACACATATAAGTGCCAACACAACAACCAGCGGATGAGCGGAAATACATGGGAAAGATTGGTATGGGTGTGCAAGCACGGTCTTATTGTTATTTAACTTTCACTTATAATATTCTCCAAGGAGTATCGATGCGCAAAGCTCATAGCTCCATTACAACAATATACCGCATGTCCCACTCACTATTTACACCCAAATAAATAAGTAGCCACACATATTTTGTCTTCTTCATTATCACTCTTTCTTCCGTCACGAAGCCATATCAATCTCTCCTCTTTTCTCTCTTTTCATTTCTGCGACCTTTCATAACACTCAAGGAAGAGATGGTGGAGCCAACGAGAAAAGTATTAAAAAAACAGAAAAAAGGAAGATCAAAATCCTATGGAAATGTCATGCGGTTCACAACACCCCCCCCCATCATCCTGCACCAGCGCAAACACGCGACAAGCGTACAAAACAATTCCTTTTTTTTTTAAAAAAAAAAGGAAAGACGGCTGTTTCTATTAGTATACGCTCAAATATACATATTCCCTGTACCAGCGCTAAATAAATGTCGTCTTAGGGGAAAAGGAAGTGGTTCGAGGGAGAGAAGAGAAAAGCAAACGCATCCCTTCCGTTACATGTTCAACTGATGCGAAAGAGAAAAATATCTTCCTCCAGCGCGATGGGCACCTCTTATTTCGTCTATATTTGTTCCTACTTACCCCTCGTTAGCTCCTCCTCCTCCTCCTCCTTACCGCAACTCTCTCACACACACCAAAGGGGAAAAAAACACGAGAAGAAGAAAGAAAAGAGGTCGGCGGGTCAACACTCTCCTTTCCTCTCCGCACACATACACACACACACACACACACGCCACTGTTATGTCACGGGGAAATCGAGAGCGTAAACCAAATCACTGTAGAGACGTTTATTCCAAATAAGTCACATTCACCTCCCACTTCTCAGTGTTTCATCCTTTTTTTGTTTGTTTTAGCCTGTATTACCTTTCCTTCCTCTCCTGGAAACCTCCTACCACAAGCACATCCCCCGCCTCCTCTTAACAATCAATGTACTTTCATTTAGCAATCTTTCTTTTTCTCTTGTTCCTTCTTTTCCTCACATTTTTCTTTCATATTTCTTACTTTCCCCTCCCTCCATCCCTCTCCTCCCACCTCCGGATTGCTCTCATTCTTCAACCCGATGGCATTGGCAACGCTTCCATTTAACTTCCATTTCATCTAAACACTCCTCTCTACCAAACACACAAATAATGCGACAGCGTTCACTAGTTCTGACGTTCAAACATCACCTATATTCCGCTTTCTGCCGCTTCATCTTTCTTACTTCCCCTTACGCAACCTTCCGCTTGATAAAGTTGTAGCCCAGATCTTCTCCTTCCTCACGTAAGATATCATAATACTGGTTAATCATTGTAACGGAAAGCAAAACACCCGTGCCGCTACCAATAGCACCAAGGAAGTCAGCAAAAAGTGTAAGCGCACCAACACATAGGCCACCAAAGCTAGCGGCAACGGGAATGTACTTCTCAAGTAAACGTGCCATATCCTCCTCACTCTCGCGCGCCTGCGCCAGCCACCGTCCCTCTGAAACGAGGCGCTTCGCCACATCACGCGGTCCCGTGTGGCTGATGGCCACCCACAGTTTAGAGAAGGTGGCACATGAGAAGAGAATGAAGACAATATACAGCACAGCGTGGACGGGGTCGTTGATCATGTCGTAAAAAGTAGAAGGAGCTGTAAGATAGTACGCAAGTCCGCCAACAGGGTACATTTGCCCGCTCTGGCTATAAGCCCGTGACTCCCAACGACCGAGAAGGTTGATGAGGAAGTTGAACTGACCGAAGCGGCGCGAAAGGATCTGCGAAAAGAAGTTGATGTTGGACACCACACTGGTCTGCAGAATGATGGGCATATTACTTGTATAGAAGAGTTTGATGATGTACGGCTGGCGGTCGGCAGCAGCGTTTCGGGACTTCGTCATAAGAGGGACGCGGAAACCCTGGAGGAACACCACCACAGCGAAGAGTAAAACGGTCGCAAACACGTTGGTCAGGTTTGGCAACTGAGGGCGGTAAAACGCTTCCTTGAGAGCGCGCACCTTGTCTGTGCGAGTGACCAATAAGTGAAAGAATGCAATGATAGCACCTTCAAACTCCGAACCGCGACCCGTGTTGATAGTGGAAGGGGAGAAGCACTTCCAAATAATGGTGTCACAAATGTTGGTAGCAATGAATAAAGACGTCCCTGCGCCAAGTCCCCAGCCATTCTGCAGCAACTCGTCAAGAAGAATGCAAACCATCGTGGCAAATGTCAGCTGAAGAACAATTAGTCCACACATGAAGACACCGATCTCCCGTACGTCACCGTACATGCCAGACGAAACATATGCAGTGGCCTCCACTATAGTGATGAAGAGGGCCACAATCTTCTGCACACCCTCATACACTGCACGTTCCCGCTTGTTGTTAATGTCGTAACTTATGATCCTCACGCCAACGAGTAATTCCATGACCAATGAGGCGGTAACAATAGGTGAGATACCGAGCTCCATGAGTGTTCCCTTATTACTGGCCAGGACGACACGCATCCAATAAAATGGGTCACTTGCTTGGCCGGGACGGGCTCCAAACACGGGCACTTGGCAACAAACCAGGAATATGAACAATGCCACAAAAGTCCACATGATGCGCTCCCTAATGGGGACAACACGTAACGGAGTGGCCACCTCTGGCAGGAAGGCCAATATGGGACTCATCTTCATGAGGATGTCGGTCATCTCCTATGCAATTACCACTGTCAGTTGTTTGCTTGATGTTACGCTTTTTAATCTTATTATATATCCCCCTTTTCCAAGGAACAAAAGAAAAAGGATCAACCAAAGCAGTCCGGCTTCCCTTCCTTTTTCGGGGGTAGACCTTTTTTTAAAAAAAAATTATTTCGGGTTTTATTTCACTTCACAATAGCTTTCTTCCTATTCTGTGCAGGGGGGATTATTATTTATTTATTTTGAAAAGAAAGAAACAGCAACAAAAAAGGAAAATGCAGGCATTGGGGAAACGGAGTGGTGAGAGACAAACGCGCATGCACGCACAGAAATGCAAAAAAAAAAAAAAATGAGCGCAGCCCAGTGAGTTAAAGGCCACAAAAAATTTTAAAGGAAACAAAACGACTGTAGTGGGGCATCCACATCCGTGCGGCAAATCATCAGAAAATAAGAAGATTCACCTTGTTATAGGACGGAGATCATCCGAAGGAAGTTTAAGGAATTGAATAGATAAATAAAAGGTAAGGGTAGAGAGAAAGGAAGTAGAAAATGGAGTGAAATCATTGAGGGGGGAGCCGCACACAACATAATAATATGAAGACTTGGTGAGCAATGTAAGTAAGTTCATATTAATTGGGTTGACGCAAGCATGAAGTAAATAAATGAGATCAAAATATTCCTTTTACAACAACTCAAACTTACTTCACGCACATTACTCGGTACTCAAAACGGTGGGGACCTCTCAAAACCTGCGCACTGGGTGATTCCTCACTCCTCGAGATCGGTATATATATATATATATATATAATTTAAATATATTAAGTGTATTAAGTATATTAAATATATTAAATATATAGGCAGACACGAAAGTCACAAAACGTTTAAAAAAAATAAAGATAGAGTTATGGCGTGTATATATGTATAAATGAGTAGATACGGATAGAGAAAGAAGAGGAAAGTACCTGTTGGTGTCGAGGGGTTGAAAGCGCGGAAATACCCCCCCCCCCCTCCCGAAAATATTAATTAGGAAGCCCAATAAAAATAAATCAAAAAACAATGCGAAAGAAGCCTGAGAAAAAAAAAAAAAAGTAAAGGGAGGGGATACCAGCAATACACGAGTCCCTCAATTCTCCCCTTCTCCTCACGATTATTAATCTCGTGTTGTTGCCATTCCTGTGGCTTTCCCTTCCGGTGAACGCATATAAGTCTTTGTGAGGTTAAGAGCGGTAATTAAAAGGCACCCGACTTCCATAGTGAGTACAGTAAACAAACCAAAAAAAAGAGAAAGGTACACAAATAAACGAAACAGTTATAAGAAAGAAATTAATGACGGAGCGAAATCGTGGGCCGAGCTTCCGGGAGTCCACATACGCTAACGTGTGCTACCGCACGGGACACCGGAAGTTAAGTACGTAGTGTGACGAAAAATGCGGTAAAAAGGAATATTAAAACAGCGACCAACATAAAAGGTAGATGAGGAAGAAGGAAAACAAAACAACGAATGAAATTTACGCAGACATATGAAACTCGCACCTAACAAATAATAATTAACGCTATGAGGGAGGGAAATGAATACGTGATGAAAGAGTGAAATATAAAGGAGATGCAGGTTACCTTGTGAAGGGTTAACCCAGCGACCAGAGGCAAAAACGTTAACGCTACAAGTGCTTTAATTTGAAAACGCTTTAAATGTCGCTGATATTGCTTGTTTTCTTTGCTACTCCTTTCCTCTCACTTTTGGTTGTCCCTTCTTTTCCCACTTCCGTAACCCCTTTCCACATTTCTCTGCCAACCCAAGTTGGCATTCCCACCCCATCATTTGCTAACGCCCCTTAGCCCGTGGTTCAAAAAGGAGGAAAATGAAACAGGGCGAAAACACAACATAAGCCAACACCAAGAAGAACAAATAAATTAAGCGCATAGCGGTCGTGCATCAGCATTACCAATTAACTGTGGAAAGATAAGGAAGTGAATTGAAGTTTGTCAAAAGGAATAATTCCTTTTAAAAAAAAAAAGCGGACAGATTTAGAATGACAGTAAAAAAAAAAAAAGATAGTAGTAACAAAATGTACGGTGGTAGGTATAAGTCCGTAAAATGGGTCGAAACGCATGAGCGGTAACTCATGCTCATCCCCGACGTGTGGAAACGAAGGAGGAACAATTCCTTTCACATTATCCGCAACAATCTACGGTTATATGTGCTGACCAAAAAGCGGCAACAGCAAAGATTGGCTCGCTTTAGTTATTTAAATTTCCGTCGTAGCACGTGCACACAAGCTTCCTCATCTCGCTAATTAAACTCCTTCCCCTCCCCCGCTCCCTCCATGTGTATGCCTGTGGCTGCTCAACAGCACCTTACTTCTTTTTTCCCTTGAGGAGGGCGCGCTTGCCGAGTATCCTCACGGGCAAACTGTACACTGACGAATTTTCGTAGCACCGGTTGCTGGCGCAGCCACCGCAGGCACTGAAGGGCGTCCACGGGCCGATCGAAGCGTACAAAAGCGCTCCACCGCGAAAAGCCCACGTACGAACGGAAGCCGGCAAAGCGCTCCGAATAAAAGTCTTGGCTCAATATCATTGACATCAGAGTTTCGGCGTTGTCACCATCCGGTACACGAGAAGCACTCGTGGAAACAGTGGTCGCAGTCGTTGAGGCCGTTGCGACTTCTTCATCCGGTGATGTGGCTGTGGAGCCGACTTGGTTGTTTGGTGACTCAGGTGAACTGGGTTCAGGTGGGTACGCCGGTTGAGGTGACGCGCGGTGACGATGGTGGAACTGCGACCACCATTCATACAGAAGCTCCAGAGGATGCGGCTCCCTCCTCTCATCACACTGCCGTGCGTATGCAGACAACTTCCCTCCTCTCCCAGTCAGTGAGGGTGAGGGTGGGCCCAACGAGGTGGTGGGGGACAAACAATGCGGTGGTCCAGAAGATGTGCCACAAGGCTGCGAGTCGTTCCCAGATGAGGACCCACCCCGGGCACCTGTAACCCTGACGAACAGTGTGCTGCTGGGCAGCAACTCATCTTTAATCAAGGTCGGTGTAGCAACAAGCCCAGAAGAGCTACCTGGCATGAGTTTCTCATCCTGAAGAGTCGCGCGGACGTCAGATGGCGGGGTGCCCCTCTCCCAATCACCTCGGCTCGGAAGGGGAACCTCATGCACGCGATGTGAAGGAATTTGTGAAACCCCACCTCGTGCAGCTTCCGCGGCACTAAACAAGCACTCGAGGTTTCTACCAGCACCGCCACAATGAGTGCTGGGGACACCATAACACTGTGAGAGATGGTGATGCGTGTAAACGGGTGCTCGCGGTACTGTGGAATGGTCCAATTTGCCGGTGGGAGGACCGGCACCACGTGAACCCGGTGGTGGAGGTCCTAACTGTGGTTGCCACCCTACAGTCCCTGTTGGTACGAGGTGAAGGGCAGCAGCGGGATCAGTGTTGCCGCTCGTGCTGTGGGGCGCCACCAAATAATTCGGAGGGTGAACTGACGGCGGCGGGGAAAGGTACTTTGGCCGGCACGCGGGGCTGCTCAGGGACCATTCCGCAATAAGAATCACGCTGTTAAGCAATAACTCAGTGGATCGAACGGGATCGGCCTCACAACAATTATACTCCTCATATGGAACGGGGTAGCGGAATCGAGACTGTGTTGGCGCCCACGTGGATGAGCTAACCTTTGAGCAGTCATACGCAATTTGGGCTGTTACAGCCACCTTTTGAAACCACCTCAACGCACGCAAAGCAAAGTCACCAGTCTCGTATTCAGCGAAACCGACATCCCGACCCCCACTACGTTTCACACGCAGCTCAATAAGCCCCTCCCCCGGTACATATGGCAGTAGACGCAACCCGTTGTCAATAGTCAGTGGTAAATTTGTGATAAATATTGTACGCCTGAGAGGAGGTCGGTGCTCCCGCGATGGGGTTGGTGGCATGTGTCTTGAATACTCCTGACAGTGGCCCGGACACGGAGGCCCATGTGGCAACGGAGGCCCCTCGGGTGCTGCCATTCCAACCTGTTGGTGGGAGGGCAACTGGCCAGCCCCATAGTAGTGGTACAACCTCGGACGCATGACGCTCTTTCCCTACAGCACGGCTATTTAATTTAGCTCAAGTCCTTTGCGAACCGTCTCTCCCCCACCCCCTACTCGCCCTCGCCCTCCCCGGTGTTCCTCGGCCGGTCGAACAAAAAAAGGTGACCGTTATAAGTTGTGATCCCACGCTTACAAACACGAGCAGCAGCGCCCAAAGCGATGTTGACCCGAGGCAATGAACAATAACACCAAGCAACAGACGTGTAAATTAATTAACTGCAGTAATTATCCCTGTTCAACCTGCGCACGTGTGTGTGTGTGTGTGCGAGCGCTGCTATATAGGGAACCAGGAGGAGGAAAGGCAATGGACCTTCGCTATATGCGGTAAACAAACGGTGGCCGGAGCTTATATGCTTATATATATATTCACAAATGTGAGTGAAATATCTCCTCTGTGCGTACGTGTGCTTGAGTAAAAAAAACAAGGAATAGTAGGGGTGCTGCAAACCAGCTGGAGCGAAGCGTCAGACGACGTAGTTACGGCCGCTCCAGAGTAACTTGAACGGTGCACACCACGCTCACAACAATAACGGTAAAAGAACCAACATCTACCCCTTCTCCTCCCTACGGATAGACACCATAACTAAAGTCACCGCCTCCCAGCATTCCTACAGACAAAAAATAAAATATAATAACATCCCTAAACTCAAAACGACGTACGCTGAACCGTCAAATCCACGAGTGCCTGAGTCCGCCATGGTGCACTTCTTACCGAACGACGAACGTTCTCGCCACAATGGCCACGGTTTCCCTCCTTGTAGAGTCAGCTCCCGACGGCATAACCTCTCCACAAACCGCCACAACTTCCCCCCTTTCTCACAAATGCAACCATGCACTCTCCGGTACCTAAGGACAGGAAAAACAAGAGGCGGCGGTACCCCACACTCGCACAAACACCAACCTTTGCAGTTCAAAACGGAAGAAATGAGGTGATGCCTAAGGGTACCACAAGCACAGAGGCAACGCTCCAAACAGGTTGTACAAATCACTCCACTCTAAATCAGGCACACTACGTCGCGGTACGAAGAATCTTTGGCACGCTAAAGTGCAGAAACCACCGCCCTAGGGTTCTTCGAAGCAGCCGCCTCCACCTTGTCGGCCTCACTCGACAAGCCAAGCTCTCGTAACTCCTGCGCTACAGCTAGCGCAACTGACTTGAAACTGTGCCCAGCAGATATTTTCCCACCTTCAACTGTATGGTAAACGCGGCTTACACCACCAACGACTCCCGCGAAAGCCAGTTCAATTTGTTCTGTTGCTGCCACATCATTCAACAGCACCACTCCGAGTGATTCGGGGTTCACGATCAACTGATTTGCCACGACGGCCGTTCCAACCACCTCAGTGGTTAATCCCGCCGACTCGATTGTCTCCGTTGAAATCTTTTTAAATAACTCGTTGATGCAATTGTGCTTACTTGCCTGCTTCACGACCAGCACGATGCGTTTCACTCCCTTCGCCTTTGCCTTCCCAACAGCAACCTCTGCGCTCTTCTTGAAGGCCTCCGTGGCAGACCTCACCTCCTCTTTGGTGTCAATCCCAGCAGAAGCGTAAACGTCAAGAGCGTCCCGTAACTGCACGGAGTCGGGTGCAGCACGGGGAAGGACTGCGCGCACAACAACAGTTGACACACCAGAAAAAAGAGGGTCCTGAGCCGACTTGGGGACCTCCGTCACGGCAGTGTGCACACCGATTGGAGTTTCTGGCCCAACAACGACGGCATGGCGACCAGCTTCCTTCGCTGTTTTGGTCTGCACACGACCGCCCGCAACCTTACTGACGATAGCACTGGCTGACTGCAGGACGGCAGCAGTGGCGCCCGCTGATATAAACGTTAGTTGCTTCGGCATTCCGGGCAAAATGAAACTTCCCTCTCTCTTTTGTGCCTCGGTTTGTGAGCGAGCTCGTAAATTACCAACTAAAGAGGGGGGAAATGGAGAAAATTAACAGATAAAAGAAAAAAATAGCACGTTCATCTTTCGGATAGTTAGTTCAACACCGGGCAAGCGCGGTGCAAAAGCAGGGAGACAAATACATAGGTGGAGAAGTCAAGTCAGCACACTGCAACACGGTTTTTTTATTTTTTTTGTTTTGCCACTGGCGAAACGTCACCCTACACTTATCAGGCGATTTACCAGCTCCCGCGTCACACCCCACGCCTCAGTGGTGAAAAGAGTGGAGGGAGTTCTTTGAATCCCACCGCACTCACCCACCGACTGCGCTGCTTTGGCAGCTTAAGAAAAAAAGAAAAGAAATGCATGGCGGCTGCATCGCGGACCCGCGGGATGCACGCACTGTGGGAATTGGCCTCGAAAGAAGCGAAAAAAAAAAGCGCAAAAGGGGTCCCTTGGGCGCGGAACATCTACGACATCAGGACGCACTACAAGGCAATAAGGAGCGACTGTTTATATGCTATGAACTCCTCGTTCCTCCAATGTCCCTTCTCAAGACCCCAACTCACCTGCGATAACACGCCCCTACATGTGCAAAATTATTGGTACCCAGCTGGAGTTTACTCCGCTCCCTAGTTAAGCAACCCCGTCACTGTTCTCCCAAATGTGGTAGACGCAGAGAAAAATCAAGCAATGAGGGGGGGATTAGCTGCAATATTTATTGGGAATGTTCCGAGGCGAACCGCCTTTCTTTGGCATAGAGCGGCCAACTAGGGTCGGTAGACCAAGGCAAACCACTCAATCAACAGATGCATGTAGGGGCACGTGAAGAAAAATTGACTTCGAGCCCCATAAACTTTTTCTTAACATAAGCAACTGCAATCGTCGAACTAAATCAGCCCCACGAATGGAAATAAAGTGGATAAAGGTATTCCTCCAATACACGACGCTGTTCGTGCAAACTTGCTGCGGGGAGGGAAGTTTCTGTTACATATGCTGGGAAACCTCCCAAGCGCTTCGGCAAGAGTTCCAAGGTGGTTCAGCGATACCCCCACGACAAATACCTGCTATGCGAGGTTAGTTGGAGCGCGTCCCCCCAAAAACTCGTAGGTCTCCCAAAGATGAATGAGATCTAATACCGTGGGACACATCAGTAGTGTGTGTGGCGGAAACGGCAACCTCGTGTAATGTGATAACCTACGTGTAAACTCCACTCCGGTCTGCAACAGAACACACCCGGACTGCACCTCGTAATACTTCACCGTAGGCGAAACCTGGTGCACACCAACTGCTCCAGGAGGTTGCCCATTCGCAACGACGATATACTCAGGTAAGCCACAAGACTGCTCTTGTGTTGCCATCACATCCTCCCACAAACATTTCACGGAGGGAACACCACAACTAGTGCACGTGCCTGTCACAGGATGCGACACCTCGCACAAGCGCTGGTAACATTCATTGATTTCCCTTCCAGTTTCTGGCCTTTTCATAACCAGTCCAAAGTCGACAAAGGTGCAGGAAAGGGTTTCCGTATATGCGAGTCGGGGTTCACACTCCCAGGATATAACTTTCAATATATCGTTGATAACGGCACACTTATTGAGGGTAGACTCCATAACGTGTTTGGCTCTACCCCTGCGAGGCGTCGAAAGGATATTCAGGGCGACAACGTCTGCAGGCTCAGATAGTACTACAACATCCCGTTGCTCCCACTCAACAAGCTTTCCAATACCCGGTTCGGTTGCGGAAAAGTCAAGTAATACATCGCCGTTTTGCAGCTGCTGGAGAGAATGTGTCAAGTCGTGGGAAGAACAAGTCACTGCCCGAGCAACTTCATCCAAAAGAGAGCCTATAGACCCACTACTCCATGGCTTCCCGTCAACGGGAGAGTACACAGTTAAATGCATAGATGATGCATCTAGTTCCACACCGTTGTCACTCCAAAGCTGCAGAAGTTGGAGATGTTTAGACTGATTGTAGAAAAGGCTGTTCTCGGGAGTAAATATGGGAAGAAACTCCTTGTGCACCTTGATACCAGCGGCGCATGCGTAGCGCAGCACAAGAATGTCGAGGCGTTCCAGATCCACGGGATTGCCACAAACGATAGCGCAGCGGGTGCTTATAACTCGCGTTATCTCAACCTTGGAGAGGGGAATAACACAAGCTGTCGGGCCTTCTGTGCGATCATAACGTGCCCGGGAAAAAATCTGGACTTGGTTTATTCTCTCAACCAAAAGCTGCAGGCATGGTATCGTTATGTTAACTAGAAGTAGAGCGAAGCTACAATTTGAGCACTTCCGTACATGGGTTTCAAGGCATCTCTCGTCGTCAATGTAAACTGAACCGACAAAAAACGCCGCATGGTACATGTTTGAGACGTTTCGCAGCAGGTCCTCCTCTGTTGGAGACATGGCAATGGCTAGTGCGGCGAGCACGTCCTTCCCACACGTGAGCAGCCCACCTCGCAGGCGAAGGACATCGAAGAGATTACGATACCCATGCTGCTTAGCCGTAACGTAGAAACAGGATGCGGCGTACAGCACACTAAACGGCCAGGCGACCAACGAGTAGTCAAAGAAGTACTCCCCAGGGGCGTCTGAAGGGTTGCGCAGGAACTCCACGATGTTTACAACATCCGGAAAAAGTGGCGGGCACTGATCCACTACATGCTCCACAAACGGCTCCAGCAGCTGGCGGTGCCGTTTGAAGAGAGCAGCAAAAGATTCGAAGCGGTCACGCTCCATCATGCTAAACAGAGCAAAAACACTACACGCGGGCTGCCGCGGCAGTTTTGGGATATACTTGGATGCCCCACCCCACACTTCTGGCAGGGTCGCGTCACCTGCATCTTTTCCAACATCAGGAGAGCCGTAGTGCTGCAGCAAGTCACGCAAACTCGATACGCGCATGCGCCCACACCCGCAAGCTGCGTTGCCAACAGGTAAGAGTTCGCTATAAGAGCTACTTCGCCCCATTCTCGTACCCCTGTTGCTGCAATGACTCGCAGGCGCGGCCACAGACCATGTTGCCGCAGCGGGGCTTGCACTGACATCACTCCCGGGTTTACCGAAATCCTGATCGCCAGCCCGCCTCGGGTTGCGTAACGAGACGGCCCGCTTCCGTACTGGCGGTAGCACATTTTCTACATCAAAGGACTCAGAAGCATTGAGCGCACAACTCCTCATAGTTGTGGTGCTTCGAGTTGCCTCTGTGCTCGGTTGCGACTTGGGCCCCACCGAGCGAGACTGGGATACATCTCGTGAAACAACTTCCCCATGATACGGAGCACCAGCTTCCCAACTTCGCCGCGACAGAAAGGGGGGGATCCCTTCAGTTTGCGCAGGCACAACATCATGCAAATGCGGCGATTGGGAGTCGCCAGGGTACGTTTTGTTGCGATTAACAATGTTTTCACTAGAATCAACAGCGGAATAGCGCCGCAATGGGCATCCTTCAGCTCCATCCGCCATAGGAGCTCCTTGCTGTGACCTGCACAGCCCCTGAAAGCAAAAAAAAAAGAGGGAGAAAAAGAAGAATTTACTAAACCCAGCGATTTCTCTACACCCCTTACCAATGACTGCTGATTAGTAGTTAAATTTCCTGTGCTAATCTTAATGCAATAAAATGGAACCCCACAACATCTGGCAAACGAATCGTTTCTTCGAGGCCTTCACCCTAAAAGGGAATTCCTCTGTTATCCGCAGCAGATACACACAAAGAGCTAATGCGACCAAAGCACAACGGTAAAGAAATCATCAATGGCCGCATGCCGTTCCACTCCCCTCACCAGCAGCCCAGTCGCCTGTGAGCAGGCACATCGCCAACCAACAATAGTGGATAGGGATTATGAAGCCTCAAAATACTGGAAAAGTCACCGGTGCAGACGTATACCAAAAGCGACGGGACTCACAGCGGTCCTCATCACCAACCCCGGTCTTTCAGTATTCACGCACCAGCCGCACTCGCGTACGAACACTGTTCAGGGCAGAAAAAGTTGTCAAGGGCAGCAGACAACAGGAAGACAACTGCAAATAAGTGGCAACCGCGCAGTAGCGGATTCGGTCCCACGGTCTCAAAAAAACAGTGTCACAGCGGCGTGGTCGGTGTGACGCAAGGCTACAGAACGATACACATACCGGCGCAACGCCCCCACGCCAGTTCCGCCGTGGGCAGTAGCACTGCTTCCCGCCACCGATTGTGAAGTTCGGCGCCCTGTCATGAGTTCCAACGCGGGAGGGTTCCACAAGACGCGGTCACACCACGCAGGTACACGCCTCCGCCCGTAGGGATGGTGTGGTATGGAAGAAAGCCGTTCCAACACGCGAACCACGCTTATCCTGTCACTGGTCCCACTCTCTCGTTTATCCTCCCCATCATTAACCAAATGGACAGGAGTATCAATCTGGAAAGTCGCTTCCTCCGAATCCCTCGGGGATTGACACAAATATGTTGGGGGAAACCGAACCGCAAATTCCGCTAGCTCCATGCCACTCTGCTGCGCCACTACGTCCAGCAGGCGCTGCACCTCAACATCGTAAGGTCGGATTACTCCCATATGCTGTGGGTTTTCAAAAAGCTCCCAGAAACTGTCCGGCGCCCGCACGTCACCGTCTGAAACTTTAACGTCCAGATTCTCCACTTCTTTTAAATACTGTAGCATATTATGCACGTCGAGGCGCGTATTAAAGTCGCCAAAAATGAACAGGGGGTCATCGGGGGAGATGAATGCCGCACACTCCGCCAAGGTTTCGAGCAGTGCCTCCTGACGCTGCAAAGCATAGGGGCTAGGACTCGCTGCCGCTGCCTCCTTGCTTTTCTTGTCGTTGTAGAGGTGCACGTTCAAAAAGTTCACCACAACAGTGCCGAGGCGAAGTGATATGAGCAAATATCCTTTCCGAGACTCACCGGCACCAGAAAACTTCCCGCCGTGAAATAGAATAGTAGGCGAACTCCCATATGTCACAGGGTCGTCACCCACACAAACGAAGGTACGGTGGTGAAAGGAAAGAATGCTACTGATAGGGCACATGCGGTGAGACAGGTATACAACGCTTCCCACAGCGGTGAATTGGTCCTCATCATCATTCGTCCGCATTAGTAACCCGGAGGTCCATCCAGCCTCCGGCAGTAGCTCCTGCAGGGCGTTAGCGAAGTAGTTGTTAAATTCTGTATGGAAACTCTTACCCCCAATTTCTTGGAAATGCACTACGATCACATCAATCAGTGGGGGTGGTCCCTGGCCACCAATATCGGCTGCCGAGGGATGAGAAGGGTCATCGTCACCTGTGCTGCTCACTCTGATGTGCGCTGTGTACTCGCGGCGGCTGTATTCGAATATCAGCAACCGCAGCTCTGAAAGAAACTCCCTTACATCCTTCTGAGCATCCGAAGAGAGCTCATCATTACCAGCCTGTTTCTCACATTCCCTTCTGTGCTCTTCACCACCTTCTTTTGCCCCAGCGGCAGTGTCCCCAATGGCACCAACATTCTGAGTTATCATGAGCATTCTAAAGGGAAAATCGGGAGGCGAATGCGTGGAGAAGCGGGAGTACCCAGTGATGCAGTCCATCGAGGCGCCTCCCTTTGATGAAACCGACCCCTCAACATGCGATAAATCACGCTGAGCAACCGCTGGTACGCCGCCGCTAAACGCCTCCTGCGCAGTGGTAGGCACCCCGGTAGACGTGGCATTACGCGGATCCCAGCCTGTCTGATGCTGTTGCGCGGACCGGAGTGTTGAGGTTATACCTTCCAGTAGGCTGCGCATTCGGATCTCGCGTTCCTTTTCGGGAGGACAACACGCGATCTTTTCAAAATACACTTATTGCTACTCCCCTCAAGGACAACTCTACTTCTATTGCTCCTAAACCTCTACGAATGCAAGCCGCAGTAAAAAAAAAAAAATGGCCGCCAGGGGCACAACCAGAGTATCGGGCGGAGAACCCTAGTGGGCAACAAAATGATCTCCACGGCGGTAGCGTAATTCAATTCCCTTGGTTTATTGCCCTTAACCTAACAGTCCCCCCCCCAACGTACGATTAACGCAGAAACAAATGTTTACGTAAAGAAATATAACATGCCCATTAACTTATAACGTTTTACTTTCACACACACACGCACAAACGATACCCCTTCTTCTCCCTCAATCCCTACCTCTTTATACCAATCTAACTTTGTTTTGGTTTTGCTTCACTTACATCTTTCCTTCCTCCCTCGTCCAAACAAAAAAAAAAAACGTACGTACTGCACAAATCTCTTCTCCCCAACACTAAACTTACACTACCGCGTGATTCTTTCACCCCGAGAACAGAAGCTCTCATATCCCCGCGGCACCCATCACTTTCCATATAGGTTCTCTCGCCTTTTGAGGGGCTATCAATACCGAAACAAAGAAGGGAAGAAGAGAGCCGCGGCGGAACCCCTCCGGGGAAAAGTTTGCGTCTAGTAGCCTGTATCAGGTTTTAAAAAAAAACGATAAGTTAAAGAGAGAAAAAATAACTATCGGCAGACACTTCCTGTCCGTCAATTTGCCCACCTACACCCCCTTCCCTGCATCCCCAAGCTTGGGAAACGGTCACGACTATCGCTTAATAGACGCCTCCATGCTATAATTGAGATGACAACCACTGAAAAAAAAAACCTGCAGGGGGTCGATCAGTCGTAAAATTAAAAAAAAAAGGTGATGGGGTGATTAATTTTCCCAATATTCGCTGCTGGCGGGAAAACATTGCTTAAGTGTTGACGCACACTCTGGGTGATGGGAATACAGGTACTACTCAATTGGCGTCACTGGAACAGGGTGAATCTACCGCGCACACAGTGCCATAACGGACAATGCAGATTGTATTTCATGTTTGTTTGTTTTTCAATAGGGTTTAATTACATCAACTGCAGTAACATCCCCCACGTTCGAGCTGAGCGAAACACGGGTCCCCTCCCACGTCCTTTTTAAAGCTTGGCCGCGAATCCCTTACGCGCCTTCATCGCAGCCCTCCTATCCTTAATGGAGGCATGAGCAGCGGCAACAATCGCGACAGGCACACGGAATGGTGAGCAGGAGACGTAGTCCAGCCCCACCTTGTGGCAGAAACCAATGGTCGCAGGGTCGCCACCGTGCTCTCCACATATGCCCATCTTTAGCATTGGTTTCACTCTCCGACCCTTTGTCACGGCAATGCGCACCAGCTCACCAATGCCTTCTTGATCGATCGACTGGAAGGGATCCTGTGCGTATATCCCAAGGTTACCATAGTGTCTTAAAAAGGGGCCGGCATCGTCACGGGAGAAGCCACATCCCATTTGAGTAAGATCGTTGGTGCCAAAGGAGAAGAAGTCCGCCTTTTGCGCGATTGAGTCGGCAGTTACTGCGGCGCGAGGAACCTCAATCATTGTGCCGACAGTGTAATGAACACGTTTTCCCGATTTCGTGATTACAGCTTCGGCCGTCTTTACCACCTCTTCCCTTATAAGCGAAAGTTCTTCCTTTTTCCCCACCAACGGAACCATGATTTCTGGGATAACACTGCTTCCTTCCTCACTTACCGCAATAGCCGCCTCGATGATGGCCCTTACTTGCATATTGTAGATCTCAGGGTACGTGATACCCAGCCGGCATCCACGGTGGCCAAGCATAGGGTTTAACTCGTGCAACGCATTTACACGATTTCGAACCTTCTCTGCAGGCATCCCAAGCTTCTGCGCAAGCTCAAATTGTGCAGCGGCGTCATGTGGCACAAACTCGTGCAGCGGCGGGTCGAGAAGCCGAATCGTCACGGGAAGTCCCCTCATCGCCCTCAATATGCCAACAAAGTCAGCACGCTGAATAGGTAACAGTTTGTCGAGGGCAGCCTTTCGGCCACTCGCCGAATCCGCGAGAATCATCTCACGGATGAAATTGATTCGGCTGCCCTCAAAAAACATGTGCTCCGTGCGGCACAACCCAACACCTTCAGCACCAAAACTGCGAGCCTTTGCAGCATCGGCGGGTGTGTCAGCGTTAGTGCGCACCCCAAGTCGTTTCATCTCCTGGCACCACTGAAGAATGGTCTGGAAGCTTCCCTTCAGATCTGGTGAACGAAGTTTCAGCTTGCCGGCGTATATCAGTCCTTTGGACCCGTCAATGGTGATGTAGTCGCCCTCCCGGAAGACACTGCCATTCAATTTAAATGACTTCCCCCTGATTACCATATCACCGCATCCGGAAACACAGCACTTACCCATTCCGCGAGCAACAACGGCTGCATGCGATGTCATCCCGCCACGTGCTGTAAGAATACCACATGCAGCATCCATGCCAGCGAGATCCTCTGGTGAGGTTTCAAGGCGTACCATGATAACTTTCTTCCCTCTACCACTCCACTCCTTTGCGGATTCTGCATCAAACACAACCTGGCCGACAGCGGCTCCGGGGCTCGCAGCAAGGCCCCTTCCGATGGGTTTGTTGGCCTTCTCAGCTCCAGGTTCAAGATTTGGGTGCATCAAATGGTCCACCTGATACGGGTCTATCCGCAAAACAGCTTCCTCCCTAGAGATAAGACCCTCATTGACCATATCGATGGCAATACGAACCGCTGCGTGAATCGTACGCTTGCCATTGCGACACTGAAGCAACCACAGTCGACCGTCCTGGACAGTGAACTCAAGATCTTGCATATCGCGGTAGTGATTCTCCAGTCTCTTACGAACATCACAGAGGAGTCTGTAGTTTTCGGGCATCGCCTCTTCCATGGATGGATAGCGCTTGCGACGCTCTTCTTCGCCGACACCGTGAGCTTTGGCCCAGCGCAGCGAAAGCGAATGATTGATCTGTTGGGGGGTACGGATGCCCGCGACAACGTCTTCACCCTGCGCGTTAACAAGATACTCTCCGAAGAAAAAGTTCTCGCCGGTGCTGGGACTGCGTGAGAAGGCAACGCCGGTGGCGGAGCGGTCGTTGATGTTACCAAACACCATTGCCTGGACATTCACAGCCGTACCAAGAAGACCTGTGATGTTGTTCATGCGGCGGTAAATTGTGGCGCGGGGGTTACCCCAGCTACGAAACACAGCTTTGATGGCTGCGAACAGCTGCATTACTGGGTCCTGGGGAAATGAGCACCCAGTCTTCAGCTCGAACAGCTCCAAGTACCCATCACAAAGCTCCTTTAGGTCCGAAGCGGTCAGGTCAGTATCAAATTTAGTACCACGTCTCTCCTTCATTCGGCTAAGTGCCTCCTCGAAGTCTTCACGCCCGACTTGCATCACAATGTCGGCGTACATAGTAATAAAGCGACGGTATGAGTCATACACGAAGCGTTCGAGGCGAGGTGCGCGACGTACCCACGCGTCAACTGTCACCTTATTCAGACCGAGGTTCAACACAGTGTCCATCATACCAGGCATCGACGCTGCAGCCCCAGACCGCACTGAGAATAGTAGCGGGTTGGCAGGATCGCCAAACTTTGCCCCCATCTCCTTTTCCACGCGGCTCACGTTCTCCCTCACCTGGTCCGCGACCTCTTGAGGAATAGTCTCCGTTTCTTGATACGTCTTGCAGGCTTCTGTGGTGATAGTAAATCCGGGAGGGACGGGGATGCCAAGGTTCACCATCTCTGCAAGATTGGCTCCCTTCCCGCCGAGGAGCTCCTTCATGTTCTTGTTACCGTCCGCCTTTCCACCACCGAAGTAGTAAACCCACTTTTTAGCCACCATTGTGTATAGTGGATGCTGATAGGTTTAGATATTTGGTTATAATGAATTTAAATTCTCTTATAATAGCCTCAAACTATGCGACGACGCAGGATTGTTCGCAGAAAATTCAAAGAAGACGGAGGAAAAGATTGACTGCAGTATCATAAATAAGTGAGACACTACATTAATCAAGTTCAAATGAAGGTAACTGCAGCGAAAAAACACTCAAACGCCAGCAAACACATGCGCTCCTCCATGAGTCGTCACACTATGAACTTCATACACCTAGTTGCCTCATGCACAACATGACATTCGATAGAGCAAAAAAGCGCAGTGCGACAACGTACGCATCTGTAACCCGCGGGAAGCAAACAAACGGAGCACAAGTGATGACCACCCGCATGAGCCGGTGGTGGCGCCGTCATTGACGCGTAGCTCACCGGAGGAACCCGAAGCTCGGACGAGTTCAACCCTTGTGCAAGCAACCAGGAACGGATGTATTGGCATTCACGGGCCAAGTCGTCAGAGGAAGCCGTCGTAGAATCCTTATCACATTCGATATCGTCGTTATTACCACTTGCTGAACCACATGAAGTCCTCCGGCCACTCCTCTTATCTTTTTCTGCATGTGGCTTGGCGTCCCGCCGCATACGCTTGCCGCGAACCGGAGGAGCAACTAACTCATCCTTCTCAGAAGATGCTGCAGACGACCACGTCGACACGGAAGATGAATCTCCCTCCGCCTTGGTCTCTCGATGCTGCTTTTCATCCTCATTCAATCCCATGGCCTTTAAGTAGGTACGGTGTTGTTCCAGGATGAATCGGCTAAGGTGAATACGCGACGGGGCGGTGGCCGACGCCACACTTTCCTCCAAGAACTCAGTCTCTGAAGCAACGCCATTCGCTGGAGGTGCATCACGCCGTTGCCTACGAAGTACATCGGTTACATTAACAAAAGCGTTGTCAGCACAAAGTTTCTCCAGCCGCTCCTCCTGGAGCTGCTGCGCATATGTGTTCCGGATGCGGGGGCCGACCATGACACTCTTTTAGGAAAGTGCTTTCAATTGCAATCCAATGTGAAAAGAGGACAACAAGAAGGATTTTAAAAAGCTGAGAATAAAAGTCCCAACAAAGATTCCTTCAAGAGTATATCTCCCACCACCACACAGGTCAAACAGAGGATAAGAACATAAACCTAAAAAGATCAAAATCAATAAAAAGGGAAATGGGCAAATAGAAACGGTGGTAAGTACAAAAATTGAAACCATCCAAATCCTTTACCGGTTGGCCTTGGCGACGCGCTCCACCTCATCCTTCTTTTTGATGGCATAGGAATTGGAGCTACCCTTCGACGCATTCACGATCTCGTCCGCAAGGCACTCAGGAAGTGTCTTGAGGTTGCGAAACGCCGCCTCACGCGCCCCCTTGCACATGAGGTAGATTGCCTCATTAACACGGCGCATCGGTGACACATCAACAGCCTGCCGCCGCACAACACCACCAGCGCCAACACGTGTGGAGTCCTCACGCGGAGCTCCCTTGGAGACGGCATCAATAACCACCTGAATGGGGTTCTGATCTGTCAACAAGTGAATGATCTCCAATGTGTGCCTCACAAGACGCACGGCCTGCAGCTTCTTACCATTGCCACGACCCTTGAACATCAGACCATTCGTGAGGCGCTCCACAATGGGGATGCGTGCCTTGCGGAAGCGCTTCTTCTGCCAACGTCCAGCAGAGTGAGGCACATATGTTGGTGTCCGCGTGATGTAGTCGTTAAGAGCTATCTCCGTCGTCTGGAGATTCTCATATGACCACTTGTTGAAGAGCTTCGGTGCCTTTGCGCTCATCGCCCCTACCCTCTTATTCCAAAAAATGAAGAAAAATGTTGTATCAGATATCCACGGACAAGAGTGCTGACAATAGACTTGACCAAACACGGGGAAAAGGGAACACAAAAAATGCAAACCCCCAAATTAATTATCGAAAAAAGAAAATAAACCTTATGTAAACAAAAAACCTCTGAAAAATTTAAAAATTGAAACCATCCAAATCCTTTACCGGTTGGCCTTGGCGACGCGCTCCACCTCATCCTTCTTTTTGATGGCATAGGAATTGGAGCTACCCTTCGACGCATTCACGATCTCGTCCGCAAGGCACTCAGGAAGTGTCTTGAGGTTGCGAAACGCCGCCTCACGCGCCCCCTTGCACATGAGGTAGATTGCCTCATTAACACGGCGCATCGGTGACACATCAACAGCCTGCCGCCGCACAACACCACCAGCGCCAACACGTGTGGAGTCCTCACGCGGAGCTCCCTTGGAGACGGCATCAATAACCACCTGAATGGGGTTCTGATCTGTCAACAAGTGAATGATCTCCAATGTGTGCCTCACAAGACGCACGGCCTGCAGCTTCTTACCATTGCCACGACCCTTGAACATCAGACCATTCGTGAGGCGCTCCACAATGGGGATGCGTGCCTTGCGGAAGCGCTTCTTCTGCCAACGTCCAGCAGAGTGAGGCACATATGTTGGTGTCCGCGTGATGTAGTCGTTAAGAGCTATCTCCGTCGTCTGGAGATTCTCATATGACCACTTGTTGAAGAGCTTCGGTGCCTTTGCGCTCATGATGGTTTTCTAAATTTATCAAACGTGAATTTTGTAGGCAAAGGGGGAAAGGCCGTAAGTGAAGCTGAATAACAGCAGCGAGAAAAGGTGAGAAAACAGAACGAAACAAAAGGGGGAGCATTTATGTACCACCTTATCGGTTATCTGCATATAAACGATTTGTACGCAAATGCTTGAGGGTTGTTTGATGGGTAGGGGAGCTGCCTCGTAAAGGTGAGGCCCTTGAACACAAACGCACTCAAAAAAAGTCATTATCGTCACCGCTGCCCTCTGGCCCATCCAAGTCTCCACCATCGTCGTCGTCATCAATCCGGTAAGAGAGCGATGCCTCGTCATCGTCCTTGTCATATCCAGCATCTCCCTCTTCCTCACGAATGTCCCCCTCTGCCCGCTTTGGTTGCACAGGGCCACGAGGTTTCTGCTCATCTTCCTCGGTCAGTTGTTTCTTGATTTTGCGAGCATCTTGAGGTTCCTCACCTATGTTGTAAACAAATACTTTAGCACCCCGTCGCATCGGTTTCACCAGGCGCTTTCGCTTAACTGGTCGAATCCTCAGGTGATCCATGGCAGTGTTAGACAACTCACACTTCGGAACACCGTAGCATCGAAGTTCGTTCGGGAGATTCAAGACCTCCTCCCACAATCGCAACTTTTGAGCAGTGACCCCGCTCCTAGGTGATGCATCGTTTCCCACATACGTTTCGCTCCTTTCCTCTGTGCCAACACACAACAAAGCGGGGTAATGCAAAAGATTTAGCATTTCGTTACCGGACGCGATAATATCGAAAGCCCGCGCCTCAGCTGAACACTGATTGACATCAACAAAGCAGCCCACAAAATCACGGAGTAATGGCGGCGACTTCTTACACATAACGGAAACGCCGGCATCTGAAGTCACATCCCTCCCCCGCAAATCACCGACACCATCATCAATACTGGGTCCAACAATAACCGACGTGTTTGCAAGGACACCACTGGAAGGTACAGTGTAGTAGTGGTAAACACGAGGTGGGTAAAGGGCTGTTGTGTAGCTATTAATAGCACCAGGTTGCTGTACCTTGTCTAGACGTCCCCTACGAAAACCAGTGCGCATTCCTGGTAAAGTCAGCTATTCTAAAACAGTGAAGAAACAAACAGAGACGATGAAAGCGTTCTTCTTGCTCAGGCATGTGTAAAGAGCCACTCTTGTGGTACGTAACGGTACGTGGCAGGTGCCGGACCCGTACGGTATCAACTTCAGAGGCAGCATGTTGTAAGCAACTACCGAATTAAAAAGTCATCGACACAAGCTGGTGATTCGTCTCCCCCCCCCCTCCTATTTTAAATTTTTCTCGAGCTCCGAATCGTGCGTTAAGTGTCCCGAAGGTAATAACTAGCGGCGTGGTACCCAAGTGCAAGTTGAGCTCTCAAGTTCCATGCTCATGGAACTGAACTGGGGGCAGTATATGTCCTCGTACTTCGCTGATAACAACGGCAGTAACAGTTTAAACGTCACACATCGAAGTTCTCCCGAGCGGCATTGAACAAAGAACTAAGAACTCGCACGTTCTAGCACGAGTAAATGGCACGGCTGCCTGCACAACCTTTAAAAAACGAAATAAAGTTACCAAAACGACATTAAAGGGGAAATGCAGTAACCCCAATGATATGATATGACGGATAGTTTTGCTCCCTTCTCATGCGCGTGCGTAGGTACAGCAACAAAACGTTGTGTGCACCGTTGCGCCCTTTACGACACATCATCAGCATGTTTCATATAATGTAACAACAGATGAAAGAAACTCCCATCAATCCAGAGAGTCACAGCGATACGTGCAGAAAAGAAATCGAACGATATTTCAATTTGCTTCCAAACGAAATATCTCTTCATGTTACGCGTGTCTTTGTGTGTGTGTGTGAAAGCAAATTTGGAATGCAGTCAGTGATCAAAACTATGGATATGACCCCAAACCTGTCGAGGAGCAAAACTGTAACCCATCTACGGAAACGTGCGTCAACCATAGTGCCGGCATCGAAGATAAAAAGAGGGGTATTGACGCCTCCCTTCAAGTAGCGTGTTAGTCACAAACCGTAAATACCAACAACGACTATCCATCGGGACCTCCGTTCTTACATTACAGTACATAACTACGCGTGAGCACATCGACGTATTTGGCGGTTTTCTTGTGAGCAATCAAACACGAGAACTACCGGTGACATTACTGATCAAAAACTCTCGTGACTTCCATAACCAGTCACAATGTTAACCACTGGTCATTTTTACACAACACCAGCGACCAGTAGGCGTGATAAGATTGTACACGCGAAGGTCGACTGACGGCAGCCACAGTGGCAGTTTAGCAAATTTCAGAATTTTTTTTACATTCGAGGTTGTCCTTTGCTTCGGCGAAACTAATCGCTCCAAGACAATATTCCTCACATGACATAATTCAGCACAATAAGCGCGGTACTTAGCCCCAAGAAAAGTCAAACAGGCCATACCGTCATCAGAAACGATAAATCGTGGGCGTTCAACTGAAAATAAATAACTTCGACCGCAAATACATGGTTTCACCATCAGAACTCTCGAAGAGAAAAAACTTAATGGGGACACGACCCTACAATAAACAAATTACGAAGGATATCGAGGCAAGATCACACTTATCAAACACTAAAAATACTTCCAGCCTTCCCTTCACTTAAAGACAGTAAATTCTTACATTGCGCTATACAGTCCTAGTTAGTAAGAAATTGCTCCCACAGAATTAATCCAGAGCGCATCGGTCGTTAGCAAATCGTTCCGACGGTAGATAAGGTCAAACGAGTCTTCGTTCCAGTACTTAACAAGGGGAAAACTTTTACTCAAAATGCGCTTTCTATTCGCCATCATGCGGCTCTGTCATGGCGTCACCGGCCCGACATACTCTCATCAAAAAGTGTAAACGAGAGAAGGGGAAACAGATCAGAGGGGAAAAAGATAAAAGCAACGACCTACAAGCAACAAAATAATTATTACTCCCTCACCAAGCACTTATCCCTATAAAAATTGAGCAGGGACAAACAATCCCGTGTATGTTAGACAGAACCAATAGTTAAGAAACCAAGCACAACAAAAAGAAGAGTAGAACGAACATGCCCCTCGGTACCTCCAGAGCATTCCCCCTCCCCTCAGTTCCTCGGTAGCGCACCGCTGAATTAGCAAAAATACGTCAGCATGGAAAGAAAATGAGTCCCAGGGATAACTACCCACCACACACCCACTACAATGCCGCAGACAACAAAATATTTAAGTGGTGAAGCGCCACATGCACCTAGAAAAATGTGCGCGGGACAGTATTAACACTTCCAGTCCCTCCGTTACATGACATTACATGCTCACGAGCGCAACAAGCCTTGTAAGCCACAAAGAGTGACGCCGACAGGAATTAATCCTGTGTTGAACCCTCTTATTCAACAAAAAGAAAAATCGAGCAGGGCTGTACGACATTAGGAAACAATATTGAAACAAAGACGCCAATGACCGACACACACACACACGCACACACACGTGTCCCATCACTCTCTTGGATGGCCCATACGTAGGAAAGTAGCCTCCAGATATCCTTCCCCACAGCAAAGAAAAAGGAAGTAGGCAAATTCGGATATGTAGGAGCCTTCGAGATAATCAGTGGCTAAACAAAAAAAACTAGGACTATCAACGACTAATAGTGCAAAAGAATGCAAAGGACAAGAGAAGGCAACGGCATATATCCACGAAACCGAGTAAGATGTATACGTATGTGACCATATACATTCTCGTTTTCATCGGAAAGGGCCAACCAAACCGGAGGGAGAAATGTGACAAAAAATGTTGAAGTAAGAACAGAGAAGTGTTGTTGTGATTAGTAGAAAAGTAGATTATTTACGCCGGTGAGAACGAACAGAAGGGTCACGACGGCGACTTCGTCGCCGACTACCGCGACGTCGTTCTCTGCTCGTTCTACGGTGCTTTTCCCGACTTCTTCTCCGCACACTTCGCTCTCGGCTCCGCGAGCGAGCCCTCCGCCCACGTGGGGGTAGTGACACATGTCTCATGACGCATTCGCTCCGTGTGCACCGACCCCTCATAAAATCTCTGCAAATTTGCCGTTCCTTGGGGACAACAGAAAGTTTCCTCTCTTGCTCTCGTTTCTCGCTACAGTCCTTTTCGGTATGACCGCTCACATAACAGAAGGTGCATGTCGGCTCATGACCTCCATTTCCCGTCGCAGGTATAGCATCACTGAGCTTGTTTGTCATCAGCTTTTCGATACCTTTTGGAGGTTTCCCCGGCGGTGGTTTGGGAATGGGACCGCTTCTCTTCTTAACGCTGATAGTTACACGTGTCCCATTTGAAAGGGCGTATTCTTCGGTAGGATTAATAAAGAAGCGGACTTCGGTGGGCTCATCGGCATCAACATGTTGCACCACTTCGGTCTCGACGGGTTCAGCACCAATAAGCTTCAACAGTTCTTCGGGCGAAGCTTCTTCAGGGGATTCTTCAAAACCCTCGTTGTTTAAGTTACTTTCACCAAAGGTACTTTCGTCTTGCACCTGTTTCAGTAGAACTTCCCCTCCGGGTCTCGCCCCCGCCTCAGGTGCAGATGGATTTACCGTTTCTGGACCCTGACGAAGCATCTGCTGGTGCTGTCGTTCTTGCTGCGCTTGCTGCTGCTGAATTTCATCTTCAGCGTCTGCAACACGCCTCAACGCCTCTAGTGCCTCTTTAGCCTGCTGTTCTTCGGCTTCTCTTGTCGCTTGACGAATTAATTGTCTAGCCTCTCTTTGCGTTTGTAAACGTTGGTTCCACCTTAAGAACATAGGGTGCTCTGCTGACAAAAAGCCGTATCTTGGTGTAGTCCGCAGCAGCTCATTGACGTCAATGCAAGAATCGCCGTTCTCGTTAAAACTCTTTTCTTCCTCATTTAATATATTTGCCAATAATTCGGACATGGCCGCAGTCGATTGGAGTTTAATCACTAACGTCAGAAGCTGGGCTGCGATATCTTCAAAATCTGCGCGACTTCCAACGAACTGGTTGTTGACGGCAATAATCATATAATGAAGTGGTATGTTAGATTTTGCCGCAGGTGAACCAACTTCAGTTGACAAGACCTCAGCATCTTCCGTTAGTTTCAGTCCCAGTGCTGACAGAGGTTCACTTGCATATTGCCTCTCAACACGCCTAAGTATTACCCCATCCCCATCAGGGGGTGCGTTATTGTCAATTGCAGCTGATGTTGTCCTCCCTGACTTAAGTTTCTCGAGGAACGATTTCGCGGATCCAGTCCCCTGCATCGCCTATATCAATACAAGAAAAATGAAGGAAAACAATCGGGACAGACTCAAAAAAAAAACTACAGCTATTGACAAATGGCAACCCCGAACAGCAAGAATAACGGGCCAAATTCAAGCAGATCTGTGAAGGGATTTGCGAACTAAAGAGACAGCAGCCACAACAAATTAGAGAGGAACGACTGTTCAGGTTCTAGAGGAAACAAATAAAAAATGTGGAAGACACCATAATTTGGTTGAAAACGCACGTCAAATAGGCATCAAAACGTCTTAACTCTCAGGAAAAAAAAGAGAAAGACGGAAGCAACTTTCACTAACGGATGATTCAACTAGTACGAAGAAATATGTGGAAAAAAATCTGCTGAAGGCGCCCCGGTGTTTTCTTTCCACCATCGCACGACACCGAGTCCGGCAGCGTACAACAAAAAAAAATAAATGGAACCACACGGGCGAACCCGCAACGGCTCATTCAGGTAAGCAGTCGCCGTGAACAAGTCGCAAATACCATCACTACCATCAACCCTTTGTCTCAGCCTAACGCGTCTCCGGGAGGGGTCCGGAGAAATCGAATAGATGAACGAACCGCTGGAACGAACTCGTGCTTTTAATACGACACATCGCCATGCACGTTTCGCATCCACCACGCGTAACATGAGACTTCTACGCGCATACTCCGTAAACACAAAGAACGCTGATAACGGGCCCATTGAACCACCAACCTCTCTTCCCAACCCGAACCGGCGAGCATCGAGGAAGTATCAACGGCTCCACTGCCGAACGGTAGGGGTCACTCCCTTTGTTTTGTGCCCCCGGACCGATCCATCCGCATCTCACGCCAAGAAGACAAAACACGACAAGGGCTCTGCGTTATACAAAACTGGCATCGGAGAAAAATACATACGGCGCGCCCAAATATGAAAGCGGTCCCTTCCCCCTGACCACCGGTCCCGGAGCCGACGCCACCAAGCCACCTGTTAGATGCCAAAGTAGCATATTCCCCCCCCCCCCCCCCCCCGGCTTTTTTGATGGATCTTCATTGAGAGCCACCAGTGGCAAAATGGGAGGCGCCCGGGGGACCGGCAAGTAAATAACAGCGTTCCGGCAAGACGCGGCTGGCCTCAATGCTGTATCATGCTGCCGCCCAGGCTCAACGGCGTTCCCTAGGTGAAAAGGGCAGCCAGTCCCCCAACCGCCCCGCAAAAAAACACAGAGCCACATCGAGGGACCCGATATCACGACGCACTTCACACGGTAGCCGCATACGATCGGCGAACCACCACGGTTGATCGATTTTATGAGGACGCCGCCAACCCTCATTCCAAAAGCGAAGATGCCATCCGATCTCCCCTTCAGCAAAAGTATCTGGCGACCCGCTTCCAGCAGGACTATGCAGTTTTATCCGATGTGGGCGCATTACGGAACGGTAACCCGATAAAACATTTGCTCTTGTGATGAGAACGTCCCGTTCGTAAGAAACGGAACGGGCAACACCAACTGACAATGAAAAAGACATGCAATACGTAAAGCAGTGAGCGAGTCTCTTAAAAAAAAAACGGGGGGTGAAACAGAATAGAATGGCAGTTTGCCCATGTTTCTGTGCTTCCCTCCTTGCGTCCAGTGCTCGAGGTCGGGGACCATTTTACCCTCAAGACGCTGTAGCGCATGAAAGTGATAATATTTCCTTAGGGAGTGTGGCGCGTTTCATGACGACATTTTGTGGGACCTGGGGGCTGCAGGAAGGGGAACCACTGGAAAACGCGGGCAACAGAATCCCATAAATGGACGACAGGGAAATTAACCGTGGGGCCGGCATCAACTGGCCCCCTGAAGCTCCGGATGTTTACCGGGATTCCCCCTAAGGAATGCGCAAGTTGGAGACTTTTTAAGCAAAAGAAGCGGGGCCACCCTCCACGACGGCACCAGCATTCTTCACGAGGTTATACGGATATCGCATGGTGGTGTAAGAGGGGTGTGGGAAAACAATCAAAAATGTGCGACGCACATAAAGCAACGGATTGAAAAGCTGCAGCACATCCTAAAGCATTCGACTCGTGAAATCAGATGCGTTCCCCAGAAGCAACGCCTCCGAGAGCGCATAAATCACGAACAAGACACTCCCCCGGTGAGACAAGACAAAGTACAGGTTAGGAAAAGAATGGTGAAGAAGCGAGGCTGGACGGCGGTCCCGCTAGGTGGACTATGGCGATTTCCGGCCCATTCGACACCGGGAGGAGTATGCCGACCACCTTTGAAAAATACGTCGATGGTGTCCACGAATCTTGGAGGGGGAACAATCGGGTGGACCCCGCGAAGGCGCCCTCTTTTTCATTCTTTAGGTGACGGGCCACCTCTTGTTGACATTTCCGAAACTATGAGAAAGGCGCCGCCCATGGAACTCCTTTGAGAAACTGCGGGAAGTCTTCTAGGAGGATCGCCGGTACGCCCCACCTTTACAATACGAGAGCGGCGTCGGAGCCAAAGGTGAGCAACTCGAAACCTCGTTGCCGCCTCCGCGATGTCGCCCACCCACCCCCTAACAAAAAAACAGCGGCGCATATCGCCTCAAGGGTCGACTTAACCGCAGGTCGCCCTCTCGAAGAGGCGATACGCAATCCACGTGCTTACGAACGACACCGGCGGAATTCGCATACGGTTCTTGCAGCGATAACGCATCTCTGCCAGCCGATCAAAGCAAAATTGGGAGGGGGAAACATGCACACATTCCCCTGATGCTCGAATTTCTCTCCTCCCCAGCCAGGGGCGCTACCCGTCTGTTTTCACACGGTGGGAGCAATTTCTACCATAAGATCAAATTATGGCGGCAGGTGGGGGAAGCGTCCCCGTGTGATGCAGTGGGCAGGCGTTTGCATCCACACATGGTAGCGTCGTCAAGTTTCAACGGCTCGCCCGTGAAAGGATAGAGGAGTTACTTGAGAGCTGCGTAGGGAAAAGGAAACCATGAGAAAGAGGGTACAGAATACGGAAAAGCCAGAGCTGGGCTCCGAAGTGCGACAGAAAGAGGTTTCACACCAACTCCGAAAGGTGACGGGTGGGCCTTCATTGGACTAAGAATGCCGCGAGTGCTGACAAAAGTAAGACAGGCCCGAACGAATTGGTAGAAGGTAAAGAAAGCAAACCACCTTACGGCATTACAAAAGTGTATGCTTGCTCGACTTGCGGGGATGGTGTATTTGTCGCGGTTTTCGCAACGCAGAAGCGGATTGCTTCCGCCGCGCTTTGGGAGTGCCAAACGCAGCAAAGGCAACATGGAAAAGGAGAGTGGCCGTGGGTTTGGTTTCTGGGAACAGGAGAGGCAAGGGGTTTCCGTGGCGTAGGCGGGGAGAAGGAGGGGACCGAACCTGGGGGTTTGAGATTTAGTGAGCACTTTGAGGATGAAATATGTCGTTTTACGTTGGGCTGGGGGTCACCTGAGACCTCAACGGGTAGCGATGACTACACTTCCAGCCAGTGTGCACCGATACGATTTGGCACGGCGCCGTTCAGGAGAGTTACACAAATGCCCTCTTCCTCTGGCGGTGGGAAGAGAGGCCGATCCTCGGAAGGCCTTCGGGGGCGCATGTAGCGGTTCCTTCATATTTTTCGCTTGTTCCCTCCGCACGAGCTAGCAACCATGTATCTGCGTCGTTGCATCCCCCACCAACCTACGTTCACCCACCGTGGCCCCAAAGGAACGGACCGTACGGATACCAGTCAGCGGAGATCGCAGCGCTCAGCAAGCCATCAAGTCTTTAGCACATGCCACCGCGTCGAAGTGGGATAAAGAGAACTCGGTCACAAGTGTTTGCGCCACGCAAAACGCTCCCACATATTTGATCGCCTATCCTACCATACACTTCCAGACCGCCCCTTCCGGCTTCAAGAATGCACCGCATGGGGAAAAGGCTGAATAGAGAGACGAAAGCGGTGGAAATTGCCCCTAAAGACCAAAAACGCACCAAGCGATGCAGACTGGGCGCATAGATAATTTGAACAACACCGCGACAGAGATCAGTGTGTCACTGCCAAATTGGAAAGTCAAAACTTTGCCAAGTTTTCAGCAATCTCCTTATCTAACAAGAACGAAACGTTCCCCTCACAACCCCGAAGGAAGCGAGCAACGGGAGCTTTATGGGCGGTGTCCGCCAGTATGCCATCAACAACCCATTTCTTCTCTGCACCCGTCGCAAGTACGATGACATTACGCGCTTGCATAATCGTTGCTGGCGACAGCGTGACACGCCACACCTTCGGCTTCATGGTTTCGCTGGGGAATCCTACGCTGACAACCACCTTTCCGTCTGTCTCCTTTTCAGCCTGGCTTCCTGGGAAAATGGAGGCCGTGTGGCCATCAGACCCCAAACCCAAGAGTACGACATCAAAGACGGGAACTTTCGGTCCCGCTTCTCCCACACTCTTCAGGGGAAGAAGCGAGGCAAGTTGCTTTCCGTACGCCTCAGCCACCCTCATGGCGTCAGCAGATGTCGCCTCTGCCGAAGGCGTGACGGCGCTGGTGTCGAAAGGAAAAACGAGGTCGTCGGGGATGTCGTGAAGAAGGACTTCCCTCGCCATGTTGTAGTTGGAATCGGTGGAGTCGGCGGGGACCATCCGCTCATCTCCCATAAAAAAACGCAGCGCGCGCTTCTCCCTAAGCAAATTAAGGTGCTCATCATGCAGCCGCGCGTAGGTCATCTTTGGCGTGGAACCACCCGCAAGGGCGATGGACAAAGGCCATTGTTGGCTCCCTGAAGCCTCTATGATTTCCACTATCTTTCGACACCCTGCAGCAGAGAGCTCCTGAGGCGTCGCGTGAACGCTGATGGTTGGCTTGAATGACATATTATGATGTATGGTTCTGCTTTATCTTCGTGATGGTACAATGCAGGTGCATACAAAAGAGGGAAGGGGAAACATGCTAGTTTTGAAGAAAAGGAAGTTGGGGATCTACAAACACAAACATTTCTGACTAAGTCTCCTCATGCGTCGAAAAAGCATACTGCACCGCTTTTTTTTTTTTTGATTACCACAGACATGCGGCAGATGCCGCGCCGAAGCGAAGTTTCTGCGGTATGGGGAGCGCACACCGCAAGGCGTATAGCCCAGCCACGTCAACTCTCGCCCCTTTGCGACCCCCAAACGACGCACACAATGGAAAGAATTTCACACACATATACGCATGCTTACACAATATTCACGTCCGTAATCCCCCGACCTATTGTCATTTTTTGCGGCTCAATATCCCTCTCCGCCAACAAAACGTGACCTCAGGGGTTAAGCATACGAAATTTTCAAAAAGCATAGGGCGGCGGAAGTTGCGAGGATTTTACTCTTCTCGGTACCCGAACCTCGAGTCACCTCCCTTTCCCATGAGTATCTTCACTGCTTCCTTCAATGGAACACGATGGCCCTGCAGTTGCGGGGCCCCCTCACCTTCTCTTTTGGTTGCATCTGACACCTGACGCGCCTCTTCGTTTTCACACTGCCGCTTCTGCTGTTCGCCCATCCTTCTTGCATTAAGCAGTTCTGCGCGCATTGCCCTCCTTGCCTCTTCATAGTCACGTTGCCTGAGCTCTTCCCGAGCAGCCCGAACAGAGGCCTCCACTTCATCCAACACTCGTAGCGCATACTGCAACTCTCTCTCTGTCGCGCCGGACTCATCACGAAAGACCAAGGCAGACTCCCCAGACTCCTCCACTAATTTACCCCCCGCATACTCCACAAGCAGCTCCAGCGCCCCTCGCTGCTGCACTACACTTTTGTACACCACTCGGTTACGAAGTCGCAACCTACGATATTTCTCCTCCATGGGATGCAAAATCATATTCGTTAACGCGGTGCGGAGAGTTTCAATGTTGCTCGCGGAAGTGTAAAGTCCGTCACCCGCGTCGTCTGCAGAAAACTCTTGAGCAATGTAAGAGCGCAGTTCTCCGACAGCCTTTGCCTTCTCACACCGCTCGCGTCGCACTTCAAGTCGCAAATTTTGGCGCAACTGCACATAATTTGGCTCGTTGGCTCGTGCATCCTCTTCCCGACGACGTAGGTAACTTATAGCCTGCAGCGCCTGGTCAAGCAATTGCTGTTGAGGTGCATGTGGAAGCACAAGGCACTCGTCCCCGGGACAGTCAGTTTCATCGTCTGAGGCTACAAAACCAAGTGAAGCCAGAAAAGTCGTAGCCCCGGGAACACAAAAGAGCTGAGACTGCAACTTGCTATTGTTGCACCGCAGTCGCCTGTACCTTGCTTCATTGGGAAACTGCCGGAGGTTCCGAACAACCGTTTCTAGTATATCGTAGGCGCACTGCCGCTGTAATCGCCCGATTACATCTTCACCGAACCCGCTGATGTCTGCCACTTGCCTGGGGGGAGCGGTCTGCGGTGGTTGCGGACCCCTGCATTGCTCCGTTTCAATTGGTTGGCCGTGTCGCTTAATGGTGATATCCTTCGCAGCCTTAAACTCCTCCTCGGTGAGGGCGCCACTCTTGAAGAGGTCTATCAGTTGCAGGAGCTCTCCAGAGAGGGATGACATGATAGGCAGACACACCTTCTTTCTTTTTTCCTTTTTACTACGTTGAGCTTCTTTTTCCTGACCACACACTCTCTTCACACCTCCTGTTGGGTTGTTCCAGAGCAACGTCGGAAGCCTCAGGAAGGTGCTGGAAGCCCAAATGAAAAGAATAACAAACAGGGGACGAACAACGTGTAACGAAGAAAACATTAACAGGGACGACAGTCTTGCAAGGCACAACCCTGTGGCACGGCGGCGTCTAGTGTTCCATCTTTCCCTCTCCCCTCGCTTAAAACCGCTCACGACCTCTTTATCCCCAAGCGCAGACGAAAAAGGGGGGATCCTTTCACACGCCTCTTATCAGATTCCAACCCCTTGGCCTCTTCTCGAACCGCTGGCACTTGCCACTTCATCCGTTTGAGCTTACCACCTCCACCTCCTGCACAGCCTTCAAAAGCATCCAAGAACAAAAGGTCATGGACGACTTGAAGGGAGAAACCTCACGCGAGGACGATGCCGGTTCAAATTCCGTGGTCTGCTGATGTTCTCCCCGCACACGCCTCATCTGAACCTCACTCTCCAACAGACGCATGGCCGCCTGCATGACAAGGTGTAGCCGCAGGAATGAAAACCCCCTTAACTTTAGGAGCATGACACCCATCCATTCATCCGCACTGCCGTATGTTCCATCAGGTGAGTGGTGTTCCGCCGCGTGTTCGGTGCCTTCGCCGTCTTCAGGTGCGAGTCCCGCGATGTCACACTGCTGTGGAAGCTCTACCTCCAGGCGTCTGGGAATAATTTCATCCACAGGTGCCCCGTCTACTTCCACCATTTCCTCTTCGACCATTGTTTTGACTTCCACCTCCATGTTCTCCGTCTTCCTTCTATCTTTCTCCTCTCGGTCATGGTTGTCGTCGCGGCTACCGCTGCTGCCCAGCACGTCTATCTCCGCCTCGCGTGGTTGATCACGCTCCACATTTTCAACTGGCGCTTTCTTTTGGCAAGATCGACTACCGCGGTTTGCCGGACGGCGACGTCGTCTCATGCCATAATATCTGGGCTTCTTCCTCTGCGTTGGAGTAGCGCCGGTTGTCCCTCTCTGCGGTGTTTTGGGTGGTTCTTGCAGCGCCTTATCAGCGGTAGAACATGGCGGCGGGGCACCAGGCATTACAAGGTCCTTGTGTTTCTCGCAGAAAGAGACAACAGCACGATTGATCTTGTAAAGATTGAGCACAGTCAGCTCTTTAAGCTCGGAAGCGCGTACGCGATACCGTAGATCGAAGGCTGACACTGTGCGGAAAAACGATCTTACATTGTTAACTAACATATCAATGTCATTGTTATATTGCGATAAGCTAGTATACTCCTCGTTTTCAAGTTTCATCATCACATCCGAAAGACTAATCTGTCTTCCATTTGTGTGTTGTTGCCAGTGGTTGTAAAGGTCATGGGTCGGGGTCAGGTCGAGGTTCCGACTGACGAACACAGAAAACTTTTTGTTGTTTATATACTGTCCCACCCACTTTGTAAGTACGTGACGCAACTGGCGCCTGCGAAAATCCACACGACGCCACAAGTCCACTTCATCAAGCCACGCCGCACGCACTTGTTTTGGCGATAGCGGAGGTGGTGGCGACAGATCTTCGGGAAGCTCTTGTAAATTAATGGGCGCGGATGTTTTTAGCGCAAGGTCCACCACACGGAGAAGATAACTCAAGAACCGACGTAGGTCATCATCCGACGGCGTGCACGGCACCTCGCACACAGCCGTACGCAACTGTATACTAAGGCGATTGCCGGCAAAGAAGGTGGAGGGCACATCGCGTCGAACAGTGGGTGCAATAATGAGTGCATCCGTGTCGCGCAGGCAGTTTAGGTAGTAGCAAAGGTTATCCACATCGTTTGAGCGCCCGATGCCGCATTTGTTCCCACATCCGAAACTGGCGTCGACCTCGGGGGCGTGATCGGCCAGCCACTCCTCCAAGCCTTTCAGAATCACCAGCGAGGGGCCGCTGCAGCGCCTCACAGCCGCGATGCAACTATAAATGTGGCCTGTGTCGAAACGATTGCTGTCTCTGAGATCGTCTCCTCCCTCACCGCAGGTGAGGTTACCACTGAGTGGGCCAAGGTCGCCCGTGGTTCGAACACCTAACAACCCCGAAGCATCACGGTCCACCACGAGATGCGGAAGATAAAGCGTGAAAGTTCGAATCGACGGCAGTCCCTTCGTAAGAGCAATAGCTGCCTTCTGTACGGCAAACTCAGAGTCCTCACGGTCCGTTGCACAACCGACAGCTTCCGTTGTGAGAAAAAGCAGAAAGGGGTGCGCCACGTTACTTATTGGAAAACTGCTCAGCTCCCGTACTGCATCAGCGGAGTTGCTACAGTCTCTCTTCTCCTTTGCAAGGGCAGTCGAAGCACTCGGCCACCTTGCTGCGACAAATGACAATAACTTGCATCGCGTACTGTTGAGCAGATACTCAAGATGCTCATCAAGACCATCGCCTACAGCAGTCGTCACGCGTCTGGCGGATGCTTTCACCCGGTGCGCGGCGATGAAAAAATCTTCCCGCTGAACAATCAAAGCACCTTCGGGGATTTGTAACTTCTTGCTGGTGGTGTAGATCTGTGGCAGTGCCGTGCGCAACCGATTCAGACCTGCCTCCGTACACACCGCCTGTATCTCAGCCCCTGTCCATCCTGCGCACCGGTCGGTGAGCTCCTGCAGAATCTCCTCCCGATCAAGGCGGTCAGCGGGCAGCATAGGTTTCGTCACAATATCGAGGATATGCCGCCTGGCGGCTCCATCGGGTAGGGGAAAGTACAGTTCACGATCGAAGCGCCCGGGGCGTCGAAGTGCAGGGTCGATTGTGTCCGGCCGGTTGGTAGCGCCAATCACGACAACTCGGCCACGGTCATCGAGGCCGTCAATGAGCGCCAGCAGAGTAGCGACAAGGGCAGCTTGCGATTGCTCTGCCTTTGCGTGCCTTACGGGAACGAGGCCGTCCAACTCGTCGAAGAATATTATGCTTGGTTGCTGGCGCTTGGCCTCCTCAAACAGAAGAATTAGCTGCCGCTCTGCTTCTCCAACCCATTTGGAAAGGATATCAGCTCCCTTACGCATGAAAAATGTTATTTTTTGGTTGGCATGGAGCATACCCTCATTGGCGAGCGCTCGCGCCATGAGAGTTTTCCCCGTTCCCGGTGGACCAACAAAGAGCACACCTCGTGGAGGGGAGAGACTCATCGCCTGCAACATTCCTGGGTACATCAGTGGTAACAGAACCATTTCACGTAACAACACAATGTGTCCAGAAAGACCTCCAACCTTCTCAAAAGTAACAGATGTGTCAAGATTCAGTGGTGTGATATCCCCAAGTGCATTGTTATTGCCCTCTTTTGAGAGACCCGGTTCGCGGCGGTGGGCGGCATCGTCAGCCCCACTCAATCCCAACAAAACATCTTCTGTACGGCGCTGACGGCTTCCGCGCGATGCCCCGAACAACCCCTTCTTGTCTTCTAATGAGGTTTCCTTTATTTCGGCGCTGAGGTAGTGATTGATGGGTTTGTTCTTGCTTACGCACACCTTAGCGTTTTTCTTTGCCCGCTGCACCTCACAGTCGCTCAGTGGTTCTTCCGAGGATAGGTCCAAGGACGAGTGCTCGAATAATAAACCTCCAGCCTCCTCTTCGGGTGAGCCCCGACGAAGAGACTCATCTGTGATGGAAGAGTCAACGGACTCGTCGCGATCCCGTTTGCGTGTCACAACTTTACCCGGAGTACCATTACACCTGAATCTGCCATGCGGCACCTTCCGAGTGGGGGTTCCATCCGTGTGCATAGCACATCTGTCGTTGCCGTCGCTGTCATCCGATGACTCGGACGGTCCCGCCCCACTCCCATCAAGCAACTCCAGTGTGTCACTCAGTTTGGTCACCGCCCGCTTGGCCGCATCCCTCTCGGGATAGCGAGTGTTGATTTGGAGTTCCTGTACAGCAGGCTGTTTAGACCGCCGTGTCAGCGCTTCAGAGACATACAGAGAGTCATATGTTGGGGCCGCCGGTCGCGGAATACGGCAACCGCGCCCAAGAGGTTCTTCCCGTGGCGGGGTTTGGGGTGCATTTGTTATGAAGTTAGAAAATTTGTTGGCATTAGTAGTGTGTGGGCCGGCGTCACCAGTGTGGAGTTGTGCGCTTAATTTCGTTTGGGAGCGGGTCACAACCATTCCCCCCCCTCAGGCCCGTCACGTAGCCCAGAGCAGTCAGAGAAAGTGAAGACTTTGCCTCCCTCTACTACAGTGCTACAAGGGAAGGGCATGATGTACGGAAGAAAACAAACGAATAGTAAAAGGAGGAAGAAACAAAGTTATAGTGTCAGTACAGGCACCGAAAACGCTGTGAGAATGGGGGAAGTTTTGAGGGTGAAAGCGTGAAGGGAGATACCGAAAAACTAAGCGAACACTAAGGGAAAAGAGAAGTCAACTTCACCACCACAATAACACTGGTTGAAACGAGTCGCAAGCACCGTGCTTTGCATACCACAAACTGAAAGAAAGCACGACCCACTACCACACGAATTAAGTTGTTCAGAAACTAGGGATTTCAGCGGATACACCCTTTTTCCCGATACCACTCAACTACTGTTGTTGCTGTCTGTCGCTTCGTAGTGTGATGTTATTGCACAGCGGTGCCCCTTTGGAATCGCTTTGACTCCACCGGTGGTTCCTCCCCGTTTGTTTACCTGATATTAACACAATTATGATAATATATAAATGTATTCATATATTTATGCGTACTACAGAAAGGGGAAACGTGCGAGATTAACTAAAGAGGTGATCATTATTGGTGGATCCTTAACCACACGCTCCCTTCAGTGACGACTCTTCACGGAAGTATTTGTGGGGGCACCGGCGGCCCTCTCCATCTCCCGCCGCTTCTGCGCTCGCTTACGTGCGGCCTCGCGTCGCTGCTGCTTCTTCACCTCTGCCTCCTGCTGCACCGCCACAAGATCATCACGCGCCTTGTGTTTAACCTCCGTGTCCTCAATCCAATCAATGTTGTGCTTAAGTGCCGACGCGGCGTCACGGCGCTCTTGCAGGTGTGCCCTCTCCATACGCCGCTCCCAAAGCGCCTCTTGTCGACTCTGCTTAATGCGCTCCACACGTTTCATAACCTTCAAGGTGTTATGAAGCAGCTCCCGGTTATACTTAACGGGGACGTGGCGACGCTGCTCAAAGTCCATCGTGCTATCTACGGCAAGTTCCTTACCATTGGCTTTACGAAACGTCTTGGTCCATTTGAGCTTCATTGGGTTACGCTTCATACCAAAGTTCTTTCGGCACTTGGAGGCGCAGAAACGAAATATTTTACAATCATTGCGCACAAACATCTGACCATGACCGGGGTATATCGGTGCACCGCAGAATGAACACTGCTCAATCCTCATTGTAAAATCTACTTGCTACCACTAAGACTCCCTCTTTTCCTTTTTCGTTTCTTTTTAGTCTCCTCTCCCTTTCTTTCCAGCTACGCGCTACACGTGGTAAGGGGATAAAAGTAAAGGAAGAAAAAGACAGAGTTGGGATAAACATGAAAACACGTTCCTCTTAGTTGTGATAAAGGCAGCGGTGACTGAAGATGCAAAGATTACCCATATATGGATGTGTATTTCGATATACATGCGTACATGAAGTAGCTATTCTTTTTTTTTTTCAATACAACGGCGACCCAACAACAGTTTGTGCGTGCACAAAAGGAATGGAAAGCTTCTTTTTTAAAAAAATATCCCCTGATGTGGAAAGAAAAGGTACCACAACTGAAGCGGAAGCCAGTGAGGAAAAAAAAAAGGAAACAGAGTACACGTAACCACGCGTTTTGCCTTCCTCTAGCTTCTAAGTCGGTGTGTAAACCATTAAATAATTCTAATCCAAGAGATGCAACGCCATTTGCTACACGACAAACTCAAGTAGTTTGGCCTTTCCTGACGATTTAATTTCTATTAAATGGCTCTCGGGAAATGGGAAAAGAAAACAGCTGCTTGAAGACCATGTTCTTCTTCATTCTTTCTTTTGTCCTTTTTTTTTTACTTTTTCTTCCACATCCGGAAAGTAAAAAAAAAAAAAGAAAAATACTCACAAATACAAGTACGAATACATCCATCATCCCAAACGGTAGCAGCCACCTCTCGTGTACATGTCAAAATTTAAGTAAATGAAAAAGAAAGGAACACGTAGGGCGACCGGAACACGCGGTTGTTGTTAAACCTGAGGAGCCATCAGTGCGTTCAACAGCAGGCACTGCTTTATTTCCTCCACGGTCCTTCCACCCACATCCGCGCCGGCATCCCCATCAGCACTTTCCTCACTCTTCATGGCTGACCGCTGCAGGTCGCAGTTAATATCAAGCAGTGAAGGACACTGATGTACCGTCTCATGCATTAATTTCAGAAGTGGAATCTGCTGCTGCTGGCGGTCAGTTGGCGCATCCAGTGCCGCATCACGACCCACAGGAAATATGACGCCACCACTCGTGGTGGTGGCCGGGTATGTAGAGGATATGTAAAATACCTCAATTCCACTTTTTTGGGGCAGTGCCCGCACCATGTTGTTGACATCACACTGCTTGATCTCGTGATTTCCGCACAAGTTTATGCGACGCAATTTCCCCTTGCTTCCGTGGTCCTCGCAGAGCCTTGCGAGAATTGGCCCATGCACATCCTCAAAGTCATTAAAGCTCAGATTGACATCTTCAAGCGAAGGATGATTGTTGAAGACGTCCACCAGTCTTTCCACATTTTTTATCTGCGCCTGCGGGTCCTCGCAGTACTGAGGTTTGCGCGAACCCAACAAGTTGTGGGAAAGATCTAACTCCGCCAAATATGTGTTGCTTGAGACACCAGGAACTACCACAGAGGCGTCTGTAATGGCATTGTGCGCCAAAGTAAGCCGCTGCAATACGGGTGAACTAATCATTAGGTGGGTTAGAGCGTCAACAGCATTATCGATATTGTTGCGTGAGAGATTCACATCAACAAGTGATATTGGCATCGACGCAGCGGATGGAAACAAGACATTCAGACCCGATGATCGGATGTTGTTGTTAGCAAGATTCAGAACGCGTAGTGTGGGACGCCTGTTACACATGGCAGTACTATAGAGCGCGGCGGCAACAAATCCCAACGCTGTCGTATCATGCGGTGCCGCAACGTCCCCACAAATGTCATTGCTCTCAAGATCTAGTTCCTCCAGCGAGGATACAGTTGCAATGGTACTCAACAGGGCAGAAGCTAAGGTTGTTCCTAGGTAATTCCCGGCAACTGACAACCGGCGCAGCCTGCCATTTTCCCTCAACGCTGCAGCCGTCGCTTGCATAGCCGCTAGAGCCATTTTTTGTTGGGCCTTGCTTGTTTTCTTCCCAGCGAGTTGGTTCCGACGTAATATAAGCGTGTTAAGGACAGTTTTTTGAGACGACAGCAGCACCTTCGAAATGTAGTGCAGGCCATGAAAGCCTATGCCGTTATCCGTAAGGTCGAGGACCTCAACGGAATGGTTTTCGGCAAGTGCTGTGGCGACCATATGAGCCCCTACGGGGCCTAACAGGTTACCTGAAAGATCCAACACACGTAACCTGTGGTAATGCCGGAGTGGGCCCATAAGGTGCCAAAGCGGCAAGTCTTGCCAGCTCTCAACGTCTACAGTGGTTGCGTCATTTTCAGGGTCTAGCTCATTCACTTCGACAGGTGGCGCCTCCTCACCTTCCCCACCACTGTGGATATCGTTGTGAGCTAGCCTCAAGCAGCGCAAAAATTTGTTCTTCTTAAGCACCTCACTGATCGCCTCCAAACCACTGTATTCTTCACCAAAGACGGGATCATCAGGCTGATGCTCCGGGTCCTCATCGGTGTCTGGTGAAGGGGTCCCCAACTGATTATCAGAAAGGTCCAGCGCTACGATGGAAATGTTTTTCGTGAGAGCTTTGGCGATTACACCAAATCCAAACGGCCCCAACATGTTACTGCTAAGGTCCAGTACTTTAATGGTTTCATTGGCGTCGATAGCCTTCGCCAGCATACGCAACGGAACGAGAGAGACACGTTCGTCCTCGTTGGGTGCGCACAGTTGATTGTGGTCAAGCAGCAGCACCCGAATCTTTGTGTCATTCATGAGTATTTTACATATGTTACGAAACGCGTCTAGTTCATACGCGGCCCGCTGGCGGATTGCGTCGTCGTAGGTTGTGTATTGCACCTCCTGACTTTGGCACCAAGCCATCAGCTCCTCATTGATGGAGTAATCAGTTTCGTCTTCCATTTCTTCTTCCTCTGTATCCTCTGTGCCATCATCACTACCCTTAGCAGGTTTCGGCGCCGGGAGTGGGAATCGTTGCATTAACTCATTTATCTTCGCCACCACTGTCGATGGTGGAGCCTCGGCATGGTTGTGTGGCATGACGGCCCCGTCACCTAAGTTAAGACAAGTAACATTGGAGTTGTAAAGAGTCATGAGTCGCTCAAGTCTTTGTACATCATCAAAGGTCATGACGGGGTGTGGCTTAAGGTGATGTATATAGGGCAAAACCACCCGCAGCGCCTCCAGCTGACCTTCATCTGGCAAAGCAACCGGCACCTGAAAGCCGTAACTCGCAACGGCAGCAGCGTCAGCACCGCTGATGGAGGAAAGCACCTCCCGCATTGCGCGCTCAGCAGTGGATGGTATAACCCACTTTGCAGGCGGAAGTGCGAGCGGGATGCTATTAGGGTTGATGGGCTGATTGCTAGAAACATGAGCCCTAATTGTAGCGCCGTGCAGTGCTCGCGCAAGTTGTGCTGCTCTAATCGCAGCGTAGAGGCCTTCATCGCCGGCGAATCGGGACTCGCCCGTCGGCGTCACAAACAGCATTAGGTGCGGATGAGCTGCCTTGCTGTATCTAAAAAGGTTATTTGTCAGTATGTATGTTCTTTCCCTCTGCTACTTGAGAGAACAAGGCCACTGTTTTCACTTCCCTATGAAGCGCTTGGTGGCGGGTAAGGAAATGGTGACAAGTACGTAGTTCACTAACGGGAGATACGAAGGGGAGAAAGAAAAGATATAAGAAACAGGTAAGGCACTGATGGGAAGGAATTTGGCACTCAAATGAGACAGAAAACAAAAGGATCAAATCGAAGAGGAAAAAAAACAGGAACAAAGCCATCGAAACCAACGCCACCGGTAAATAGGAGTCGTTTGTTGAGTTGAACGTTTTCCACCGCTGGAGGTAAATATATAGCTGTGTTAATTTTTCTAAATGCACAAACTGAACTGGTGCTTAACTCACATAGCGTCACTCGCCTTCAAGCATCCCTACCCGTTCCCGTTACTCGATAACGAGTGAAAACGCATTTACCAATTAGATGCCCAGTCGCATACTAATTCTCAGCTCCACCAATGAGATGGAAACAAATACACGACGGAAACAAGCGTCCTCTACACAGAAAGCCACTGGACTCCATCGTCTCGCACTTCTCCCTTAACACGAGAGAACACGAAATTATCATCGTGGGCGAGTAAATTTCGCAGATAAACGTCGTGGTGATCTGACGGCCGATGCGGTCGCAAAGGATCTGGTTGGATCTGCTGTAATACATACAACGCCCGACCGCAGCGCCGCCTGTGCTCCCGTTCAAGCCGCTTCAGCACTTCGGCATGGGAATCTACAGTCTGAGTGAAATCGCTCTTCCGTGACGCTGGGGACGCGAAGCGAAGTGTTACGAGACCACCCTTCAGTATCGGAGGTGTTACGGGCCAGCTTCCGCCGTTCGCAGTGGCCCTGGAAGCCGTGGGTGCGGAGGGATCCAAAACTTTTGTAGGCGTCTCAGAGTTATCGCCAAGATTTTCCGCGATCACAGTATTTACCGGATTGCAGAGGGTTGAATACCCCGCGACTGCCTGCGGGGATGCCGCGGTACGACGTGATGGGCACCCTTTCAGTTTTTTACCCCCATTATGACAATCCCCCGCCACCAACTCTCCTTCTACAGCTGTATGACCGACTTGACAGAAAAAAGGAGGAACAGGCAGGTTCACATCTGTTGTTGCCCCGCACTGCGACCCCGCTTCACTGGTGAAAGCAGTACTTCTTCGTACAGTAGCTGCGTATGAGTCCTTATCAATACTTGGAGGAGTATGACTGGACATCTCACGGGACCGCATCCTTCTCTTGTTACCTGACTTCTCAATGCTAGGCCGACTTGAATATCCAGGGCCATGGGGCCAACAATAGTCTGACCATGATGCGCCACATCTATCTCTTTGGCATGAATGAGATGAGCAGCTAAAGCGCGTAGAAGTGCCGGCGGAAGTGCCAATCCTATGCATATATTCCTTAGAAAAATACTTGTGGGACCGCCTCCCCTTTTTGTGTTGGCTGAGTGGAATAAAACGGAATGGAGGGCAGTGATTGGAAGGCACGAGTGATAGGGTTTCAGCGGGGGACCATGAAAAAGGAAAGAAAAGAAAGAGAAACCCTCAAGCTGAGCTGCACCACCCCACAAAAATAAAAAAAAGCGGCATAAGTGAAGGAAGGTGAAGACAGGCAGAGAGTAAAAATAACACAACAAAAACAAAAAATGAAAAATGTTCCCGGCCACTTCACTGTGGAATCACTTAACAGTATCTTAAGAACGCGAAAAGCAAATCCCTTGAGTGCATGAGTGCTCAAAAACGGAAAACGGGTCAGTTCTGACTCATAACGTGAGTACCCGCGGGCAAGCGATTAAGGTTTCTTTCTTTTGTTTTTAATATTTTTGGTGTTGAAAAAGAATAAAAACACATTTTATTAAAGAAAAAGAACCAAAAAAACAAAGAAGAGTTTCTATCACAGGAATGTTATGCCCTTAGGGCCACGTAATTTGCGTAGAAAGAAAAACATTAAATACCAACAAACATAAGAAAGAGAGAGAAAACGTTAGACCTCCCGAGCCGAAGTTGCGCCGCACCTCTCTTTTCCCCTTCGTCTTCACTCCCCCACCGGAGCCACAAGTTTGCATGACGCCAACTGAAGCAAATAACGCCTAGAGACGTTTGTTTTACCTCCTTTCACCCAAGGAAGGTGTGTAAAATAACAAAAGAGTAAAAATCATACATAGAAAATTGTCCTCCATCCCCACTGGAGGAATGACAGCTTCTCAACAACAAAAGTAAAGAAAAGAGGGGAAAAGCATTTTAGTGTGGAGCCACTTCACCGGCTCTTCTATCTTTCTGGCATTGCGGTAAAGGGGTAAAATATAGATATTTATACGTTCCACAACACAACCAACAGTTGATCACCTCTCCTTTTCTTGCTATGGTGGGAGGCGAATGTAATTTTCAGAAGTGGGAGAAAACTCAAAAAAAAACAATAGCAACTCCACTACAGGATTGTTCAAAAATTACACTGCTTTTACCTTAAGTGGGAGAGAGGCTTACGCTTCTTTCCTTCCCCTTCTCCACAAATTCGCTCTTCCTTTTTTTCTTCACCTTCTTTTTCTCTGCTGTTATCATTATTTTGTAAACCGTCTTTACACCTCCCCATAGGAAGTTAACCAAATAACGCTTGGGTGTAAACATACGCGCATAAATGTTTTATGGTTATTTCCATTGGATACACGCATATACACTTGCATTTACGTGTGAAAATATAAGCGTAAGGAACAGCAAACAACAGTACATCGCTAATATTAACTGGTTTTAACCTTCTACCGAAACTACCGCCCCCCGCGCCTCCCTCCTACCCTTTAATAAACTCCCCCTTCACCTCCGTCTCCACCTCAGCTTTTTCAGTGAACCTCAACTGCTGCCGCTCTCTCCGGCCCATTTCTCCTTTGCAAACTGAATTGTTATGTTCTCCAGAGAAGGGACATCAAACGGATCGGGATCAGAGGTCCATGTCCTTTGGTAGTCACTTTGCTTCGGTACCCACTCCGTGAACCCCGCAACGGCACCGCGCACAGTCTTCACCGTATTGGGAGATGCCTTTGTTGTAACATAGTTCATCACCATGGTGGGGATCCAGCCGCCAACATCGCATTGGGTTACATACGTTAGGCAACATCCCTTCGTTCCCTTGTCTTCCCATGGCCGTATCAAATATCCGGTGATCTTCGAAAACCCGCGGACAACGGAATCACTACTGATTTTGTTTGCTTTCAAGTAGTTCGTGGGAACGTCACGGTGGGGAACGGACGTGTTGAATATGATGAACTCTCCGTTACCGGCGCTATGCCAGGCGCGTTGATTCACAAAGTCGCGGTTGGTGACTCCTGTAGCCGGGCTTTTCGCTGCGTAGTAGCCTATATCGGTATTGGGACTAAGCTGCACAATGCAGAAGGCCTCAATGCGATACGTATCCCACACAACGCGATATAATCCGTCCTGCAGCATGTCGTACATGGTTTGCGGATCAACACCCGGATACACGCTGAAAACCTTAACGACATTCAGCGATTCTCCCTTCACCTTTTTACTCCACACAATCGTATCGTTCGGACGATTGCAGCGAAGTGAATACCCTTCGAGTGAGTCGGCATAGTTGCGAAATGCAAGAAAGTCGTTCTTCGCTGGCAAGCGGTACCTCCTGCCGGCGTTGCTCACCTCCTCTCCTGTCAGGGGAAACGGGGTTTTATACACCACAGTTTCCTCCTCCTCTTTGGTGGTATCTGATGGCATGAATAAGAGAAGCTAACGTGTAGCGTAGATATATATAGTTATGTCTGTTGGTATTTACAGATATACTTGATAAATGCTGCGTATAAACTATATTGTGATTTTGTCCTTATTTTAATTATTATCGTGGGCCTAAAGAAACAAAATACCGAGGCGTGTCCCCCCCCCTAAAGGTGTGTTTACGTGTGGGTACAAAAATATATGTGCTTGCCGCGCGCTTCCACCTCGCTTGTTTCCAAGCGTTTAGGTTCCGTGTTGTATGGGCGAGTGCTACAGCTATTGGGCGTTTCCGCAGCAACAATAACAGCACTGAATTTTCACTTGTAAAGCGTAGATGAGTATGCAAATAAAGAAACGCATGCACACATAGAAATGTATGTGCGATAATTATAAGCCATGACAAGAAGGGGCGCAGGGAATGGGAAGCGTGCTGAATGATGGTCCGATAATGACCAGAGAAATGCAAAAAAAAAAGGAGAAAAATAGGTAATCCTCTGCAAACTTCACAAGTTTCAAAAAGGCGAAGCAAGCACACCAGTCCCTCATGGAGAAATTCCCTCTGGAGGCCCCAAAATGTCAAGATGAATCTCCTGCGTTTTCCCCTCTACCAGTTACATACGCACTCACATAAATATATTCATAATAAACGATATTGCAGCGTTTTATACGGAGACATGTAATGTTCAGTGCTCCACCCAACGAAAAAGAACAGAAGGCCGGGGCCACAATAAAGTTGGAAGTATCGCCCACATTTCCATCAACTGCTTCTTAATCACTCAGTCTAATTTGTCGTTGTCCCAGTTCCAGGAGTAAAAGAAGAATACAAGAAAAAAAAGGAAGAAGAGTGGTGCAAATCAAAGGATGACAGTTGTTAAGGAAAAAAAAAAAGCAGCAAGAAAGAGCAAACAAACACCCACGTATACGCCGGAACCGGCGTCAACTGAAACATACATAAACAGGCGCGCCACATAGATTCCGTGAAGAGGAGCCGCGTGAAAAATACATCACGTATAAATTTGTGGGACACTGAAACAGTAGTAAGTGAACTACAGAGCCTGTTACGTCTTCAACACATATACGTACACGTCTAATACAAGTAACGGTGAATAAAGTGTGAGCAATCTACACCTCTTTTCTTCCACAGAAAAGCGCAAATAACTTTTTTTTCACATTTTTTTTTACTGACCATTGCTTAACGTAAAGAGGCAGGTGGATCTCCCACGTTATATATATCTGTACGCATGCACTGAGCCAGATTGACGGCTGCACTGAAAGGTTACTTATGTCGCAAGCGATGAAAACGCTGGGTTAGGTGCCAGAGAGAAAAGGGAGACGCGAAACAGCAACCACGAGCAGGTACGAAGGAATATATCATCAGTAGATAAAGAACCAAAGAAAGGGGAAAAAACGAAACGAAACGCGGAGATACCTCTTTTGAAACGAATGAGGTGCTTTAAAACTACTTTGGTGAACGTCCCTCCTTTTTTTTTTCTTCCTCGACGTATTCACCATATCGGTGTTGGTGTTATTATTGTTATCGTGCCCCATAGAGTCCAAGTGGGGTGGAGTCACTTCAGGTGGAGACGTTGAGTCCGGAATCGGTAGATGCCTTATCGCTATGCCACAGTTTTACCTCGTCTAAGAGCTTCTTGAAACGTTCCTCGAGACCGTCATTTAGCACCCGTCTTGGGTGGATATCCTCCTCGCCGGTCCCATAGTCCTTGTTCGTTCTACGCATACGCCTGGGTGGTGTGAAGTTGTTGTGCCGCTCACGTAAAGAGGGAGTTCCGTTACTTTGTCTTGCCTTCGTGCGACTGATTCCGTTAAATGTGAGTGAGCGAGTAAATGGAACTACATCCTCTGAAAACTTTACATGGGTCCTTGTGGCACACCGCGAGAAGGTGGGACTCGCCGCTTTACCCGCGTCTGTCCGTGCAGCATGTGGGCGGGAGGAAGCGAGGGTCATTTCTTTACACGGTGAGCCGATGATGGTGTTCTTCTTGCCGTTTACCGTGGAGAGGTTTGCGGGATCCCTATGGCCCACCTTAATTGCACCCTTAGGGCAGGGTGGTTTCTTGAACGTGGCACCAGCAGGCTGACGAGTGCTGGGTCTCGTCACCGGCCGTGGCGGAACAGTCATTGCCTTCGGTGTCCGCTGACACTTTGCTGCAGCGATTGTCGAACGGCTATTTCCGGAAAGCGGCGTATTCGTGCCGGCTACACTCCTATTGCTGTACGCCCCCGTGGCTTTCTTGGGCGAGCTATGCACCACCAAGCTCCTACTGTCTGGACCATTTGATACCTGGTATTGTAGGCGTGCCTCTATGCCCTGTGTTGACGACCGCCTAAAACGTGATTCAGCGGACGCCATGGGAGACGCCCTACCACTTCTCATAGATTTCTGGACTACGTGAATTATGTCTGCGGTCGGGATGGAAGGAAGGTTTGCATACATGAGTGCAAGTTGTGCTTCTTCCCATACTGACGAGTTGGGTGTGGTCAATGGCAACATGCTCTTAATTGCCTGCACACACTTGCTTAGCGCCTGCGAAAACTCTTCCTCATGACTCATGACAGCACGGTATTCTTGGTGATAATGTGCCGCCAGGCATTCCGCCTCTGTGCAGTTCTGTCTCAGCTTTACATTATCAAGGAGAAGTTCCAAGAAAGGATGTTGCTTCTCCCGCAGTAACTCCTGCCGTACCTTGTCAAGCTCCTTATCAGTTGCGTCCATCTTCTCCCGAAGGCGTTTGATTTCCCCTCCGTGTGCAGTCAATTCCACCTCCATCTCCTTGATTGCGCGCTGCTGCCCAGCGACGCCGACGGAGGTCGACAGTTCCCCATCTACGCCCTTGCCGGAGCCCTTCTGCTTTGCGGACAAAAAGCGAACGAGCTTCCACTTCTGCTGCCGAAGACGCATATTCAACTCACTATGTGCTTCCTCAGCCTCCCGCATTTCACGATAGAGTAGCTCTTTTGTCGCTGATAGAGACTTAGTTTTCTTCTGAAGGTCCGCTGACAATTCCATCGCTTCCACTACTTTTGGAGTTCGTGTAGAGGACCGCATTGATGCCCTACCTGTTGCCTCGAGAGGAAGTTGCATCCAGTCCCGCTCCGTACGTTGCGCTGACAGGGACAATGTTGGCACTTCCAGGTCTTTCGCCTGTGGAGGTGAAACGGCCCGTGGGGATGTGCGGGCTGCCCCGTTGGCATTATTCGCGTTGGCACCACGCAACTGTAGGAGCTCATCGCGCGCCAAAGCCAACTCAGCACGAAGCTCCTCAATGAGTGCCTCTTGATTTGCTGCCACGACTTTCGAGTCAACCGCAAACTCATGGCGTTTTGCTGTCACGCGTATTTTCTTTGCTTGCATCGCAAAGAGCATAGTGTTGATGGTCTCCTCGTAGTTCATGCTGCTAGGACTGATACAGAACAACATCAGCGTCCTACAGTTCCCCCCGATACTGTCCTGCAGTAGCCGCGTGAGTTTAGATCCACGGTATGGAATGTAATGCGTCCTCTCGGGGTGCTCTCTCCGCTGCACTAACTCCTGCACAACAGCGCTAAGTGCAAGAAGGGAGCGGTTGATATTTCCACCCTCACGCAAGCGGTCACCCCTGTTGCTGCTACCTGCTGCTCTTTCAGACCCAGCCAAATCGCAGAAGCGGATGCGTCCAACGGTCCCAAGCGATGCGTTGACTGTGTCCTTCACTTCTATCTCTACGGTGAAGATCGCGTGAGAGCGGCTCGAGTGTGCATTGGCGTCCGTGGAAGCCACAAAGCGGTTGATGTGTCCACGCTCCACACACCGAGCGAAGTCATCCGCCGTTTCCGGCGTGCAGTACGTGAGGCCCCGCACCGCAAGACTTTCGGGGTTAACACCGCAACGTCCGTTGATAAAGCTACCGTAACAACTGGTGTCATTGGAATGAGTGAGCTCCTGCACGTTCAATTCCTTCCGCTTCCCCTGACCACTTGTCTGCGCCAGAAGGTCGTACACCTTTTCGTTGTATACTTCCATGAAGCTGCAGCGGGTGGTCACTGTCTTTTCATTTTCCTCCAGCTCACTCTTCGTCTCTAAGATGTCCTGCACAGCCTGGTAAATGACACCAGCAGCACTCATTTGTCCGCCAAACATCGTGTGAGTTTTCCCTGAACCAGTCGACCCATAAGCGAGAACAGATCCGTTAACACCTTCAAATGCCCCCGCGATTACATGCCGGCAGGCCTCGTACACTTCAAACTGAGAACTATAATGGTGAAACACTTGATCAACATTGAACTGCCTCGGACGCGGCTTGGCGTGAGGCGCACCAAAGTAACGAGATGACATTTTGGACGGCGCTCCATTCACAACTATTCCATCCTTCAAGCACTGCACGATATTTCGGACGCTGGGGTTCGCATGCTCAACCGTTGACAGGGGCCGTACGCGCACAACAACCCGGATTGTACCGTCATCGCTCGGCTGCTTCACCTCTACGACAGCGCCACTACAACTTCCACGTCTAGCGACGTTATCTTCTCCGCCCATTGTGCGTTTCCCTTTACCTTCGAGGAAGGAGGCAGATTCCGTTGTGTAGTTACCCTACCCTTTCTTATAACTGCCGACTCTTTTTTTTGCTAATGCCTTCGATACCCCACCCTCCCCACTTTCCCCTCTTTTCTACTGCGCGGGAAGAGACTGTCCCCACTAAAGAAGATAAAGAAAACGCCGGAAAAATTAGAGAGTCTAACACTCGTAATAAATTAAAGTCTTTCAATATAAATGTCGATACGCACCCTTACTTGTGAAAGATCATTTCCCGTTCTTCCCATTTTTTTTTCTTCCGCGGATGAAGCTGCCCCGGCTCTCACCGCACATTCCTCTGCTGCGCTGCATACGTCCCCGCTCTGGTGTAGTGATCTCCAGGTGTAAAACACCTGCAGAAATTACCACAGCCAAAAGATTAGCGCCCACGTGAACTGTACGGACACATCAACACCCACGCATAGACAAAGAGAAGGGGGGAAAGAAAAGAAAGTTAAAGCCTTCTCAACAGTGGCAAACACACCCATGTGAACATTTCTCCTTACATATTCCCGTCACCATGGCCGAATGCTGTAAAAGGGAGGGGGCACTGACCGTTAAACTACGGCAGGGGGGAACAAAATCGACAAACACGAGAGAAATGTCTCGGCCGTGCTGCCTTTGGGTGGTTGCTCCCGTACTTCAATATTGCGCGGTGACGACACTTTGTCTAACAGCGCTTTGTTTTTCGGCACACCCCATTCGAGGGACTGCGAGGTTATAAGTTTCTAGCGACGCTCAGATTCCTGCATGCGGTTGATGCGCAGCGTAACCTCTCGCAATTCATCCCTCTGGCGTCTGTGCTGCTCTTGCAGGTGAAGTGCGCTCCTTGCAAACTCTGTATCTCGCGGTAACGTGAGAGTGTTTCTGTCAACGCCTTCATTGGCCGAAGCACCGTGAGGGTCCGCACCTGCAGAAGTGCCTCCAGGTTTGGTATTTGTAGAGCCTCCTCCGCGCACTGGTCGACGCAGCACTACAAACTTCATTTCCTGCCGATTTGCCGACTCTTCATGTGGCTGCTGAGATCGCTGCTGTTGCCGATGTAGACGAATACCGGCAGTAAGTTCCTGCTTTATGAGCCGCTCCGCCGCACCTCCCTTTGTGGCTGCAGAAGCCGCACGGAAAATGCCATCACGCTGAGTCTCGGACATCAATGCCCGTAACTTGGCGTCAAGATTGGCTTCCTCTATCCTCAGACGGAGAGCCTCGGCGGCGGCTATCTTCTTGTTGTCGTCATCTTCATCTTCATCTTCATCTTCATCTTCATCTTCATCTTCCTCCTCCTCCTCTTCGTCATCTGAGTATTCCTCTTCCTCGACATCTGAGTATTCCTCTTCCTCGTCATCCTCATCATCCATGTCATCATCCTCGTTTTCCTCAGAGATCATGTCCGAATCGCTGCGGCTGAACCCACTGAGGGTACTGCTATGACTGTAATCGCTGTCGAAATCAGGCGACTCATCACTACTACCGTCACTTTGAGTCGATACGTCATATTCCCCTCTTGCGTAGCTTTCACCGGCGTCACTCCCATGGCTGCTGACCGCATCGTAGACGTGATCCACATCTTGGGTCGACAATCCCATCAGGTTCTCTTCAACGTTTTCGGCTACCGTACTCTCAACCTGAGAGGACGATGCCGCACGTACTTGAACAGATGAAATGCGGCAATGGGGAAAGTCTTCACGGCAACTTTTTCTCATTTTCTCGCACATCCGGTCGTACCATACGTTGGCGGGCAGTACATGTTCCTCTTCGACTACCTTTGCATATGCCTCGGCTTCCTGCAGCGACTTTGGCAGTCGCATACCGGGAGGCGGAGCGGTAGACTCAGACACAGAATCTTGGGACCTCTCTTTCTCCTCACCACCGCGGTGCTTATCCCGTCCCTTAGGTTGCCCGACCCCGCTTCCCTGGCGCATACACTCATCTAACTGAGAAACTAATTCGTCAAGGCGTTGAGACAGGTCCAGAGGAAGTGCCCTGATAGTATACCTGTGCACAAATAGAAGCGCCATCATTTTACGCATCAACTGGTGGAGGCCCGCAAGGCGCTCTGCTGAGCGTGATCTGCTGTCCCGCTGCTGCCACGGCAAAAAGGTTAGGGACCCAGAAAGTAGACTGACACAACACCGTAAGCGGGAACAATCGGGGCTGCATCCATTCGGATGCGGTGTGTAGCAGAGGAGTTGAGCCACAATGTAGCTCACGAAGCGAAAGGAAAGAACACGAGCACGACAAAGGTGGGTAATAAATACACAATCCAAAAGACGCAAGCTCATCGAACGGTATTCTGCGTGCAATTGAGATGCCTCTGCATAATAGCGGATTTCTTCGGTCATTTCGACTGCCTCCACCTCTGTATCTCTTGGAACGACCTCCAAGTCACGTCGCAGATCCTCAGCAACCGTTTCCACAATGCGCAGAACCAATGACTCATGCCCAGCGCGGCCCAGGTCGGCAAGCAAATCAGCTAGTAGTGGAATATTGTCCCATTTAAGATGCTGCACATCGCGTAACGTGGCCACAAGCCCGTTTCGTTTGGCAGGGTCTTCCCACGGCACCTTTACTAGCTTCTCACAAACAAACTTGTACTTCTGCCGTGATAAGACGTCATTGAGTAGGTGCCGCACGTAAAGCTCAAGTGGAGAACGCTCAACTTGTGCGACGGGGCGCCTCGGGGCGGATGGAACGTGAAGGAAGTCAAGCGATGCCCTTATTAGGTCTGATCCCTCATCGTTTAAAGTCGTCTTCGATAACGCACTCTCGAGCTTACCCAACGCCTTGTTAAAAGGCTGCCGCGTCGTCTGGTTCCGAGACAGAAAGAATCCACAGTACTTCATGACAGAAGAAATTAAGTAGGGACTGATGCGACCATGTAAATCCTCCATCCCCACACGCAGCACACTAAATACAGCCAAATGTGCTATAGCACCGAATTTCGTCAAGTCACATATGTAGCGAACGGTGCCCTCTACCTGATCTCTCAATTTCTCCTCCGATATTCCACTGTCAGCCTTGCACAAAGATTTCCAATGGGCGTCCAACCTCCCGGCAATAAACTCACTCATGTCCGGAAAGTACTGGCTGAACTCCGCAATGCAACGTGAGAGGTAGGGCACCATATCAGGCTGCTGAACCCACGGAGAGTACCACACCTCCATCGCCAACAACATACGGCAATTTGTGAAGAATACACTCCCAAGTGCAACGCTTCCAGACGAATGCTCTAGCGGGCGTAGTGCCTCCTGCATGTACTGGACACACCACTTGTCAATGGCATCTGCGCTTCTGCACTGTTCAAGTTCTTCTAGCAACTGCAACACCACCGCATACTCATCGAACAAGGTTGCTGGTACAGCCAACCACGCAAGCCAGAGGCGTCGCTCCACCGTCGTGGACACCTTCATGTATGAGGGTGACCTGCTTTCGCCCACACACCGTGTGTCAGAGTTGGAGGCCGTATCCTTTCCTTCGCCTTCTTCTTTCCGCTTGTGAGCTTTTTTCTCCCTTGCGTCAGTAACCCCTGCACAGGGTGACTGGGCAAGAACCCCCTGTCGCCCAAGAGAATCCCAGCTTGGCTTCTCACTTAACAGCGATTTTAAAAGCTCATCCGATATGATCAAGAAATCTGGGACATACTCATAGAAGATGCGCTGCTCATCGCTCTCAAAGCGGTTTAGTGTCTCTGCTGCGGAGACGGCGTAGAACTTCTTCGTTGCCGACGTAACAACAATGCCCTTAGCAACCCGGGGCTCCAAAACTGTCAGCTTCACCGGGGGCGGCGTCGCGTATCCTAGCATACCAAGCAGGTTGTCACACGTCACGTGCAATCTCTCAACCTGTTCCGCTAACGCACGAAACTGCATATCCTCGGTAGAAGTCTTAACCACATTGCCTCGTGTGTCTCTCTGTTCCCCTAACAGCTGCCACCACTCCTCCAACTTCGTTTTGTGCCATAGGTAGGATTTCAGGGCTACTTTTGAAGTTGTAACTGCTAACGCAAAAAATTGCTCCTTCTCCGCATCTGTGCTGTCATACATACCCGGCATAATACGAACACACCTCAAGCGGGCCGCACTCAGCTCCACTGCCTGCTGAAGGGAGGCCTCATCAACAACATCCGATGTCTTTGTTGTAGGATTAAATACCCGACGAACTCCAGCGGATCCCACAAAAAATATATCTTCCCTCTTAGGCTTACTGATACCCGTAGTCAGCTCCATGGGCCCATGATAGTTGGCGAGATCGCTCAGTTGGACAGAGGTGTCTTCCACTGTGCCCTCCGCACCAAACAGACGGGAAACCACGGCGTTTGTTCCTCCAAGTATTTCTATACCGACCTCACGAATGATAAAAGCCGACAGCGATAGGACAGCTGCGGTAGTAGAAGGGGATAGAGGGGCCGATAAACGCTTTTCCACGACACCGTGTAGCAACCTGAGAAAAGCCAGAACAGGTTTTGCATCATCCAGCAGACCGGCGAGCCACCACTCGCAGGTCACCTTGACAACCAGACGCAGGTGGTTGAGCTCTTCCATCGGTGCTTTCATTGTGGACAGCGTGTTATTGCTGCTTCCAGGGGCAGCTGAAGCGACGCCGTTACTACTAGCAGTGGAACCTAGTGAACCTGCCCCTGCATTTCCATCGCCTCCACTAGGTCCCACAGGGGCTGCACCGACTTCCATACGCTGTATGGCTGCTTTCAGCTCCTCCATGCTAACGACCTTTTCAGCATTCTCCTTCACTCCCTTCTGCACCAACGGCCAAAAACTCTCATAACGCTGATGCACCTCGGAGCAGACAACGACAAAAGAATGAGCGTCACTGGCTTTCATTTTTGTCCCTTGGCAGAGGGACTGCACAACTCCCTGGGCGGCCTCCGAAGTAAACATGGCAAAACTAACAACGTCAAGCTGATCGAGTATTACTTTCTCTGATGCTTCTGCCGAATAGTCTTTAAACCGCTTGGCTAGGGCCGTCGCCTTCTTCAGGTTGGACGTCAAGGAAGGGGACTTTTCCGCAAATGCCATTCGTCCCGGTTGCGGATTCCTGTTTCGCTCCCGCAGCGTCATTCGTTCCGTAAGGAACTGGAGGACGCTTGAGCTCATTCGCTCCCACCTGAAATAATTCGGCCAACCTATTCGGTTTCTTGCTTTCCTTCACAACTGAAACGGGCCTTGGCACCGATCAGTATATATATATATATATATATTTTGGGAACGAAAACAGATATTTGTGCACTAAACTATGTAAGAAATATGCTTCTGCTCCTGTGAAAGCGCGTGAAAATTAAGAAAATAAGGTTTGTAAGTGCAGGGCAAGTACAATAGACTGCTACCCGGAAAAGGAACAGGGAAACGCATCCACGTAAGTACGCAGTTTGGAGCGCATCATATAACGCTCGCTCCTCACGCCCGGTCGTTGACACCACTGGTGGGTCCCAGGCCACCCGAATGAGGCTCACGAGCTCGTTTTTTCACTTGTTTGGTACTAATACGCCTTTGTACTAGTGTTTAAGGGGAGGGAAAGTGCCTTTTTTTTTTTACTCATTGCGGCCCATATCCCGTTCGATCAGGCACGAGCGAAAGGCTGGGCACTTCTGCTCTCGCAAAGATCCCCCCTCTATGAAGAAATATGAAATTCAACTGAAAAGTTCATGGCGCCTTTTCTTCTCTGTTGTTTTGATCATGTTGCAGACACTTATTCTATGGATATTTTCTGTAGGTGCTGATGATGACGTCAAGCATTTGGAGGCTAACCCAGGATTTCCCGAACAGCCATTCTCCTGCTACTACTACGTCCCTCTTTCACTTCCCCTCACACGCTCTCCCCCTTCTAGTCAACCGCAGAATACCCAGACGTCTGAGAGGCACTGGTCCATCATGTCTTGTGCAAACGGCTCTCCTACTTCTCGTTCGCCTCATTGTCACCGTCACCTACGGTTAATGCCGGCGACACTGTTGCATCGCGATGCTCCTCCGGAGAGGTTGCTGCCGGTGATGCAGTTGGTACACGAAACGGGACGTGTGAAGGGATCAGGACATGTGAGCCGAGGTAGACAGTGTTCAGCGCCTCCGAGCCGGCCTCAGACTTCACGAAGAAGCCGGGGAGTTGGATGCTTCCAGGATAACGCCTGAGCGCCTCTACGTTAATTTGCTTTTTCCCCATACATTCTTGCATGACACGGATGCCAAGATCGCATATTAAACGAGCCTTTTTGCTTCCGTGATTGTCAAGCTTATCATCCGTCTGTTTGATACGACTAAACAGTTCCATTACGAAACTCGCGCACTGGGCGCTCTGACGGAAAAGTTCGTCAAACAACAGGTGCCATACCCGCTGATATGCGATGAAATGACTATCACTCTCACTCTCGTAAAAAGTGTGATGCGCCATGAAGAGTACCAAAAAGGGTATACTGTACTCAAGAAAGCAACTGAGTGCTTCTCTGCTAGAGAGCGTAGCTCCCGACTGTGTCTGCCTGGAGCGTAGGTGGTTACCAACTTTGCAAAGGACGTCCCTCAGTTGCTGGTAGTCGCTTTTCGTCTCTTCGGAAATAGCAGTGAGAATGAGGCAGGCCACGTGCCGCATGTCACATCGACCGTTAGTAACATGCCGGAAAACTTTGTGTTGGATGGCGCGTCGTACCGCAGTTTCACTCTCCGCTGAAAGAACCACCGCCACCGCAAGCGCCCTTTCGATGGTTGACGAGGGATGGACAATGAGTTTCAACAACTGCTGGTTGATAGAGCGGCGCCGAAGGCACGCCCTGATAGACTGCGAATCAAACTCGCCGACTAGTTTGTAAGCGGACAGTAGAGTGTCGAGTACCTCGTTGGTTGAAATGCTGCCATCGCCTTCCGATGGAACGTACGTTGAAAGGGCTGACAAACATTTCGCGGCCGCATCAACAACCGCGCTGGCAAGCGACATGGAGGGTAGCTCGAGGCACTTCGCTTTCATGTGTGGGGTTTCACTTTCTGAGGATTTGTCGCGCGCAGCGACAAGAAGGTAATTAGTGACAGCGGGCACCAGCGACCCACCCTTTACCGATCGCTGCGCACAAGGGTCTTTTATGAGTACTGACAGAGCTTTTAGCAAGCACACGGCCCCGTTGTTAATCTCCGCAGCACTGTGACGAATGTGATGAGCCAACGTGTTCGCCAATTCCCCCACTTTGCAAAACTGCTCCAACCCACGGATCCGCGCGATTGCTATCAGGCAACGCGCCGCTTGCTTGCATACTTTCCCCTGCATTACGGGTGCGACGTCGTTAAGGAGCGGTCCGCCCGGGCGCTCACACAATGTACACAGGGTTTTAACAAGTCCACAGTTGCGGACAACGGTAGCGGTATCACCGCCTCCCGGGAAAATGGCCTGTTTTGATTCCTTTTCTCCATATTGGGACACGTAGCGGGCCCAGTCAGTTATGCAAAACAGCGTAAGTAGCACGTTTGAGGGAGTGGCACAAGCAGTCACACCCGCACACGCTTTTTCCAGAAGCTCAACAAGCGGCCCAACGCATGCTGGAAGAAATGCTGGTGTGGAACGACAACAAAACAATAGTGCACGTAGGAGGCCATTGACTTTGCCCTGCAGCGAAGCACATGGTTTTGGGGGTTTGCTTTCACGGCCAAGTCGGCAAATGTCACCCAACCGCGCAAGCAGCTCTTCTACATCCTCCACTTCAGTGGGGAGCATCATCTGCTTCGACAAGGAGTCCTGAACGAACTTCAGAACATGTTTGTCGACACGTCCCTCCAGCCCACGTATGAGACGCTCACGTTCCGTCGCGCACCGAGTGACACCTTCGGAGCAGCAGTTTATGAAAGCTCTCGAAACCCTGTCGTCCTTGGCGAGGAAAAGAGCGTTCCATTCTCCATGCTGAGAGTGAGATATACCCACAAGAAACTTCAGTATTCGATGTGCTTTGTTGGCCACCTCTTGGCCCTCTGCTGATCTGAGGTCAATGTTTCGCCCCTCTTCCCGTAGCTGAAAGAGTCGTAGAACACTGAGCCGGACCTGCGCCTTTTTACCCGCAAAAACAAGCAACCTGTCGAAACATTCCGGACTCATGTCACCACAAAGTACCGCCAAGCAGTTGGCGTATGTAGGTTCGTGTGACGTTTCTTTTTCGAAGTCGAATATGGGTATGTTTCGACGCTTCCGCTGCAGACCCTGAAGTTGTGACTGTGTCAACGCGGCGCCACCCTGAGGAGCTGTCTCTCTGGCAACTTTGGGTGGTGGAAGCATCGTTTCGAAAAGGGTCTCCAGCAGCATCACGCCTCCTTCCCAACTGGGGCACTCCAGCACGGCTTCCGGTATCCATGGATATGATTCCCTTCGGTAGATGATGCATAGATGCTCAACTGCCACCTGCCGCACTCTGAAGTTCTTATCCGCAATGAGCGGAGCAAGTGTCTCTTGCAGGCGCTCGCCTTTAACAAGCGATGGCGCAGCAGCAACAATTCTACCGTACGCGATGACGGCCGCCCGACGGACCTGTGCGTTCACATCAACGAGACGCTGCTCGACATGCTGCACGATCTCACCAGAAATGAGTAAATTTTCCGTTGTGCCCAACCTCGCTAGTTCTGAACGGACGGCTTCAACAGAAAGCTCCAACATCTCGATGCGCAGCGCGTGCGCAGTGTCTTCGAATCGCTCGAGGAGGACATTGAAAGTGCTACGGTACACTCGTATGGCGGCCTCATGGGCACCTAAAGCGGTAAAAAATCCACGCAGGAGAAACAAGCGTACCTCATCGTGCAGGTGCTGGAGATATGGCTCCAACGACGGCACAAGCTGGCAGACAAGATCTACGTGTAGCTCCGTAAGCGCCACCAAAAACTCCATTGCGCGACTAATGTCCCGAAGTCCCTGAGAACTCGCGTCCTTGTCATTGCCCGTCCCCTTCGCTGAAAGTAGCATGCTGACACCCTCCTTCACCATATCCGTAACAAAATCAGAAATCGCGGGCGGAATGACATCCACTTGCCCCAACAGCACACGAGCGGCGATGATGGCGCCCAAAGACTGTCGGCTTGAGGGCTCTTTATTTGCACGTGGGCAAATCGTTTCCACACCGCTACCTCCGCGGGCCCTGTTCGCAGCCGCACACCGCAGCAGCGCAGGTGATGCAGTGGCAATCACCTTCAGCAGTGGGGACAGTTGTTCTCGTGTTATAGCTGTTGTGGTAAGCAAAACATCATTGAGAATCTTCGCCATTTCTGACGCAGTTGTTGTGGTGATAGCGCTGCTGGTGCTTGAGGTGGAGGCGCCAGGCGCCGGTGTCCCAGACGCGTGCAAAACACTCGCAAACAAATATGTGAGACGTTCATCCAGAGGAAGTTTGCAGGATGGAATGACATGCACGAAGACGCGTGACACACTCGCACGTTCAATGATATTTTCGCACGTTTTCAGTGGTTTTCCGTCTCGAACAACCTCCACGAAGGGCGCCACAAGGCAAGTAAGAACGTCATCCGCGCGAGTCCGCCTGAATGGAAGTTGAGTTTCTGCCATTTTGTCAGCAGGACTGTTATGCAATCGTACGAGGTCGGAAAGCAAGCACCCAGTAATTTGCTGTACACCGGCTATACTGCTATTCAGATACCGAGGAGAAAGCAGCTCCTCCAAGAATGTTTTGTCCAGAGAAAACGGTGGTTGAACATTTCGAAGGAAGCGGTGGCATTTGAACAGCCACTGAAGCAGCTGCGCGTCAGCCTTCTCTTGAAGTAAGCTCCCAGACAAAATGGATGCATCCTCTTCTTCAAGCCGTGGTTTCTTCTCTTTTGCTGCTGCTAGCTGAGCCGCGGCATGTCCGCTGCTCCTTTTTGAACGCAATACTTTCCCAAGAGACATTCCGCTAAAAAAAAAATGTTTACACCTCTTCGGATGCTCCTTTGTTTGGCTTTCACTACCTCTTCTCCTAAAGCTGTTTCTTTGTGCAGGTGTTTCCGTATCCCTTCTTGTCCCTGTTCCAAGTGTAGAACTGCTGCTGCTTTGATTTTCTCTCCTCAAAGCGGATTTTCCTTTTGATGGAACGATTTACACAATGCAATGCGCTGTCTGCTGCAAATAAACAGGGAAATCAGGGTTAGTAAAGGGCATCACAGAAACAAGAAAGAACGTAAGGAGAAATTGGAAAGAGAACACAGGCGAGTCCAGCGGGGCCGTACACGTTAGCCTGAAGTCAGTCATACGCTACTGCGTAGAACCCGCAGCGAATACATTCACTTTTATTACGAGGCGACCATCCGCCCAACGCGCTGACAGGAAGATCATTAATAATAATATGGTATTGCACGAAAGACTCGATCTTATCCATTATTCGGGGTGACGGAAGTAAAGGGGCAAATGAATCCCCAGCCCGTAGACCCATGACTGAAACATGTAAAAGTTTTTTTTTTTTGAAACAAAAAAGACGGGGTAAAAAGGGGTAACAGCAGCAAAAACACTGGACTGAGTGACGTGGCTCATCATAGGGATGGAAACAAAAAACACACGTCCCCCCTCCGCTCCTTGTTTCATCTTCCTCCCCGACATAATTCTTCATCTTTATGCTCTCGTTTGCCTGTTAGCAACCCCCACTGTTCGATTTGCTTCCTTCACATTTTAATGTTTCATCCCACTAATTCCCACACGAAAGCATTGGTCTCATTGACATACACCAACCCCACACAAATGCTAAACCTCTCTCATTCAAATACATTTGTATATGTATGCATACGTGTGCGTGCACGCTTTCGTATGATTGTGTGCATACTTGTTGTGGAGCCCCGGAGTAACTCTGTTTTCCTTATGGGCTGGCGCGGTATCGCTTGCTCCCCGCTCCGAGGCGACATAAAAAAGCACAAAGAAAAATGAGAAAAGGCATGGTGAAAATATACTACAAAACTCCAAAACTTATGTTACCTTCCCCACACAAACACAGACGCGCACACACACATATATGCCATTCCTTCGCTTTATGTCTTGCGGCATATTCGCTCCTCACCTCGCAATATCTTTTGGGGGTTCTTAAAGTCTATGAAACTCACAGCATCGTATCCGCTTCCTTTCTACAGCCTTTCGTCCTCTTCCTTTACCTTCACCCACCTTCATGAACTCTTTTGGGTTTCTCTTTTGTCACTTTTCCTGCTGATGAGACCTGAATGGAGGGCAGTCGCGAAATAACAATAATTATAACGGGTGAATACATAAGTAAGAGCAGACCCCAAGGACACACACACATACACGGAACCTCGCGGCGTCGTTCCTCGATTATTACGTCTTCACTCACCCACCCAGTCATCGATATTTGACTAGTACCGTCTTGTGGTTGGAAAGCTTAACGCTCTCTCATCGCATGACTGAACTTGAGGCAACTCGCTTCGCTTCCGGTATTCAGCAGCCCAAATGATGTGGTGTCAAAAAGACCACTGCGCAGTGGGGAATCTCAACCCTTCCTCACTGCGTGACTGAGTTTCAGACGGCTCACCACCAATACTTGAAGGCCCAAATGACTTGATGCCAAATAAACCAATACCCGGTGAAGTGCTGAGATTCGCTATGGGTGTTGATACATATGTGTAGCGCGGTTTCTCGGGGAAGGCGCAACCTGCAGTCATCGAACTGCTCCCAGAATAGGGAACAGAAGGGGAGCTGGTCTGAGGTGACAAACGTAGCAGTGGATCACTCGGTACACCATTAGGTGTGAAACCAGCATGTGGCACCGCGCCGCTTGCCGGCTGCGCTGATATTGGGGGTGTTGGGGTATACGGGGCGGCATTGGCGTCAAGCGAAAAACGTGACGTGGAATCGGGGGCACCAAAAACTGCTGTGACGGTAAATCCACCGTTGCTTGTGGGGCTACTCCTGTCTGTAATGGGTGCATCGTCACTAACCTCGCACGTGAGTTGTGAAATATCAATCGGGTGTTGGTGCCGCTGTGAAGGCGGAGGTGAGGATGCATCACAAGTGACTGCCAGAGAGCTGAGAGCATTTCCGCCGTTGTTATTTGCCAGCATCGTAGTAAACGGCGGACGCTTCGAGTATAATTCCCACGATAGATCCATGGCAAGACAACCTGTCGCGGGGGGCGCAAAGCTGCTACCCCCACCCACCGTGCCCGCCGATCGCGGCAACGGAACGGACACCCCCGCACCGTTTATGGAGCTGCCGGTTACGCCAACTGGGCTAACTGCACGTGTCCCCGTTGTTCCTTGTTCAGCAGGATGGAGTTGGGGTGTGAGGTTGGTAGAGGGAGGCGTGCCCGCGGATGCGTCCAGAGCCGAGTCCTTCGTTGCTGCGAACACAAGAAAAGACTGGACATCGTCGATAGCCAGCTTGTCGTGGCGCGTTGCCGTCAGCCCCGGTATGTTCAGAGCCACCGGCATGTCTGCACCTCGATGTTGCCCAAACCCTTCCCACTCCTTTTTGCGTTCCACCAGGGCCTTCTTGTCTTTCTCAATGCTCGACAAAGTTTCACACAAACTTTTGAATTGGCGTCGGAGCTCCTCTAGCTTGCGGTTGTCCTCCTCAATTTGATTCTGGAGTCTCTGCACATTTTCTTCCTCTTTGGCCTTTTCTTTTGACAGTTTTGCAACTTGGGTGCGATTGGCGGCAACCGTTTGAGTTAATGAGTTCAACTCGCGCTGCAGTTCCGGGTTGGGTCCAACCTTTGCAAGAAGCGCCTTACGTTCACGTTCTTTCTTCTTCTGTACGGCCTTCTGACAACCCCTGTTGTAGTCATCCATCAGCTGGCGGTGAGCGTTGACACACATTTTATTGAGAGCCTCACGTTCCTGAGTTTCGAGTTTTTCAAGCTTTTGAACGGCCTTCTCTACCTCCTTTCGGCGTTTCCCCTCCGCTGCCGAGGTTCCCGTCAGTTCTGCCGAGTTTACTTGATGTGAACCCGAGACACCCTTTCCGCTGTTGGTGTTGCTGGTGGTCTTTTTACTTCCGCTGTCAGCAAAGGGAGTTCCATCGAGGTTAAGCAAGTTAAGGGCAAACTGGAATGTGAGGCGGTCTTCTGCGGAATTGTAGAGTCTGTAGTCACGCTGTGCATTGGCCTGGCTGCGCAAGGCGACGGTGAGCTGAACAAAGTTGTCGTAACCAACCAGCTCACCTGGCGCAGCCTCTACTTCCTTTTCCAGGAACAGTACCGGACGTTCCTTGAGGGCATTTTGACTTGATAAATCCTCTCCATTCCCCTCACTGCCGTTGTTGTTGTTGTTGTTGTTGTTGTTTTTGTTGTTCCTCCGCTTCCTCTTTGGGTCCTGCGACCGAATCACCATACGGGCACGCAGAGGACCACTATGACGATGCCACACGTGGAAAGTCAGCTCATTGTCACATAGCATTAATATAGCTTGCCATCTTATTTTTTTGCAGCTGAATTGGTTGCTTATCAGGCGATGTAGCGGTAGCTCCTCCAGAAGTTCAGCATTGTCAACAGTACAGGTGTAGCGGCCAGGAGCATGTTCGTGAATCTGCATCTGTGGCATCAACGGGCACTTAGTAACGGGAGGAAAGCCGCGGCACATAGGGTAGAAGTGACTGCTTATTTTTTCCGCAAGGCACTCAGCCCTCACATTGAAGTCAAGGGATTCCTTCCCTGCACAATCGGTGGAAATGGAAAGCTCTCGGCAGATATCCTCCAACAGGGGCAAGGGAAGCGGGGAAAAATACATGAAGACGGCGAGGGCGGAAGCCGCCATGCAAACGACATCTTTCTGGCAGTCGCAATCCTTGTAGCCGAAGGCATGTGAGAAATATTCCAACTTCTTGCCTCCCAACGATTTAATTTGCCTCCTCAGATATAATAGCTTCTCCATCCGCTCCTCTTCACGAATTCCTGAGGACGTGGTTACGCCGTTAGCATTGTTGCCACTCCCACCTGCGATGCTTCCTTCCCTGCCGCTCTCAAGGGATGCGGTGTTGACACTCACATTACACTTGCCTCGCCGTTGTTTGCTGTTTGGTGGTTCGGACGACGACGATGCGAACCCGCGTTGGTCCATGCGATCTGATGTGGCTAGGCAAATTGAAACAGTGAGAGAGCAAATCCTGCTCGCAATGCCCACGCGACAGGCATCTTCCCCATATTCTTCCCCTCCAACTCCCCAGTACTTCGCTGCCGGTCGCAGTGTGCTTGCGCTTAGCGGCGCCAACTTGTTAACAATTGCGCTGTGCTCATCGGTATCGTCGAGATACGAAAGCTGAGAATCGCCGCCACTCTCGCTGCTCCCTGCGTAAAGCACGTCCCCATCTTCATCCCCATCGTCGGCAGATTGGTCCCTTGCGGTAAAGGATTGGCAGCACACCTTGAGGTCCCTTTCAGTGAGCAAAAGGTATGGCGGAAGAGACACGTCGCCTTCGCCCCCCCTGCGTGCAAGAAATGGAAGGTCTGAAGTAAGAATGGGGCAATGATCCCCTTTAGGTACCACCAAGCCATTTGTACACGACGAGGCCGAGTTCACTATCATCTCCAGGGTGTGAGAACCGCCATTCTCGGTGGCTTCCACCCCACCCGTGTTTTCTAGTGAGGCCCGTGTCTCTTCGTCGACCTCCCGATCAACAGAGTGAATGAGGGACACATTCGTGCAACTTCCTGCTTCAAACTTTCCCGCAATAAACGTTCCCTTCAGGCTCGCGTATTCTACTGCTGCCCTCTTCGAGTTACACCGCGAAGAATCGATCCCGCTTGGGTTCGCGGCACAAGTGGCCTCTTGGTTGGAAGCAGACGTGGCAACGCTGCCCCTGTTGCTACTTTTCTCTTCGCTTCCACTGGAAGTGCGAGGTGAGAAGTCCCCCGGATGTGCAGAGGCCGCTGTGGCTGGAACTGGGCCAACAATACCCCTGCGCCGCTTTTTACTCGGAAGGGAGCTCACCTTATTATTTTGAACGTGTTCCGTTGAGCTAACAACTGACGAGGCACCACTCTCACTCTGGCAGCCCGCAGAGTGGGTCGATACTCCCCGCAGCGAACTTCCTTTGCCCCCGCGCAGTAAGTTAAGTGCATATGCTGTATTGGCATCACATGAGGTAGTGGGGCCACTAGAGCCACAATCCTCGCTGGTATCCTTATTCAGAGGTCGTCCCTTTTTATCCGTCACCGCGGGTTTCGGCTGTGAGTAATTGCCCATGCGCGCCCCCAAGTGGGAAACGTCCCCACCGCAGGTGGTTTTCCCATTGCGCGGCACGGACTCCATAAGGGCCCCTACCGACGGGTGTGCGCTGCGATGCGAGTGGCGGGGGGGGGGGGGCGAAGAGCACTCGTTCAATTTGAGAATTATTCTTTTTATGCACGTGTGTATATGGTGTATGATTCCCCTCCCCTCTCTCCCTTGCAATTGTTCGGCGGGAACGGCTGTATTAACACGTTCTTGCTTCCACAGGTATTGCACTCCTCCTGCTCCTGTTCTCGTCTGCTTTCACCCCTTCCTTTTCTGCAAATACGTTGGCTCACTTGCCACTGTCCTCCTGCCACCTTCCACAGTGAAGACTCCCTCTTCCGCAGGGGTTATTTGGATTTCTAAGATTTCTTCCCTTTTCCTTTCCCTCTCCCTTCACTCGCGCCAGCTGGTGCACTTCTCCACTTGAATTCCTTCCGCTTAGCGACACCTTTTCTTTTCACTATCCCCTCTCCTTTACTTTTTCCCCCTCCTATTTGTCACTTTCCTCTTTTTTCTTAATTAATTTCCGAATGCACCCTTCTGTGTTCTCTCTTCCTTTATTTTCTCCGTCACTCTCGTCACTCTTGTCTCTCTCTCTCGTCACACACAGTCAGATACACCGCTTGCTTACCTTAGAAATAAACGTGAAAACTCACCTTCGCTTTGGCAGTCCTCACTTGTAATAATGGTGGTTTCGCTGGATTACTAAGTACGTGCGCGAGGAAACAGATGAATATATTCAAGTATGTTGCGCAGAAAAGAAGGGGTAAAAGAAGAGAGAAGAAAAAGTAAGATAATTGTAGCATTCTTTTTTTTCTTTGCCCACAGTAGTGCATACTCAGTTAAACTTTTCATCAGCGGTGAGGTAGGTCCAGGATATAAAACATCCGCATAAAATGCATAAAAGAAGGTTGGGCTGCGTAAAACAGGTAAAAGTAAAAAAAAAGGAAAGTGAAAAATGAAAACTCAATGAGAAATACGGAAAAGAAAAGAGCGATCATCTTCAAGTTGAAAGAAGAAGATGCATCCACATTTCCATTTATGAGGAAAGGGTTGTTGCACTCTTTCTTTCTTTCCCTCCTTTTTGCTCCTCCACTTCCTTCCATTCCTTTGCCATCTCTTCTTCTTCTTCACCCTCTTCCTTATTTTCCTGCATACTGCCATTCCTTCTGCATCAGCTTTCACTCGTTTTGTGTTTTTCCTTGCTTTTTTTTTTGCTTTCTTTAATTTTTTTTATTCCCCTCCCTTTACAAGAACTTCGCTCTGGTCACGCTCTCCGTCTCTCTCTCTCTCTCTCCCTCTTCCTCTTCCTCTCTCTCTTCCTTTTTCTCCTCCTCCTTCACCCACGTAACCACTAAATCACACCGCTTCCCCTTTCACACTCACACAAACACGCATGAGCATATATATATATATATCGTGTACAAAACAATAAAAATAAAGAAGAACACTTACACATTGCCGCCTCAAGCGCCCTCTCTCCTTTTCCTTTTGTATGTCTCATTCACTTACTTCGTCTCTCTCCTTCTTAATCCATTTCCCCTCCCCTCCCCTCCATACACACACACACACACACCTTCCACCTCTCTCTCCCTCCCCCTTTCCTTTATTTCTTTCTTTCCTCCACACACACACATAAGTACAAACATAAATATATAAATATATATTATGAACAAGCACACAAATATGTATCTTATTCAGCCTCTTCGTGTGATGTTTCACTTCATCATTCGCCTTCCTCTCTCTCTCTCTTTTCTCTCTCTTTTTTTTTTTTTAAATGCCGGTGGTAGCGGTGACGTGACGGTAAGGATGAAGGGATACGGGACGTGAAAGTGGCAGTTAAGCAAATAATGTAAAGAACAAAAAAATTGAAGGGACACTTGAAGATTTTAAGGAAGATGTGAAACAGAGAAAGAAAAACACAGGTAGGCAACGGTCCACTTATTTATATAGTATTATTATGAAGATGGTGGATGATTTTTGTTTTAGTTTTTAACAGGGCGGTGAAAGGGGCTAAAACAGTGGGAGGAGGTAAAGGTAACAGGTGATGTGAGAGAGAGAGGAAAAAAAAAAAAGCACACACACACACACACACACAAAAGAAATTATTCAAGACGACGAAAAAAGAAAAAAAGAAGGAGAAAACATGGTGAAAACAAAAAAAAACAAAAAAGAAAGGGAAAGGAAGCGAACGAACGGACAAACGGAAACCAGCAGCTCTTTGAGATCCCTAAGGTCTTACTCTTGTCTCTCTCACATATTCCCTCTTTCCTCTTCCCTCTTTTCTCCACACCTCCCGAGCCGCACAAAATGTAAAATAATAATAATAGTAGTAGTAATGGTGATGGTATAAATAATAAAAATAATAATAACAATCGGCCTCCGTGTGTATGACAAAACAAAAAAAAACAAAGATGGAGGGAAGAAAGAGAAAGAGAGGTGATAGAAAATAAATAAAATCAACAAGTGGGGGGGGGGAAGACGGAGCCTCACCTTTTTTGTAACTTTCCGTTGTGGTGTGGAGAAAAAAAAGGAGGGGAGATGTGGAAACAAAGATAGACATGTGCACCATGCATTGCGCTCATTTTGCATTTGCATATATAAATATGTATAAATATATATATATATATATATGTATAAATTTTATTTTATTTTTCTTCCTTCCCAAGTAAAAATTCCTATCTTCCTTCCCTTTGCACTACCCTGCTTGTTTGCTTGCTTATTCTCCGCTGCGGCTGCTGCACACCTCCCAATACCCATCCTTCATCTCAGTTTCCTTCCCCTTCCCTTTTCCTTTTCCTTTTCTTTTTCTTTTGTATTCTTTCCTACTTCACTTCCTCACTAACTCTTCCATCTCCTCACTCTCCTTTTCGTACATACACATTACAGGGAAAAAAAAAAGAAGGAGGAAAGGTAGAGGTAGAGGGGGAAAAAAAAAAATAAAAGTGTAAACACAAGAAGTAACAAATGCAAAGGGAAAAAAGGAAAAGAAAACAACGGTGAGGAAGGGAAGAAGTAAAGGAGTTGCTGAAGGGGGAAATCGCTACAGGATGAGGGTGCCACCAAAACATCGATCGCCAATAACACAAATAACAACAACAATAACAATAGCAACAACAGTACATATTGGTGTCAACATAATGATGATGCGGACGGAGTAAAAGCTCTAAAAAGAGAAAAAAAAAAGAGAAAAAAGCGAGGGCTGCAAAGAAGTATTACTCGTTGTTTTATTCTTCGGCTCGGTTCGCTCATACACGCCACACACAAAAAAAAAACGCGTGACCACACGCGTTCACGCAATTTTCTGTGCACACTTATCCGCCAACCTCAACCACCCACCTCCTCATCTATCTTGTACGGGTATTTCCCCCGCTCACCTACTTCTTGGCTTGTTTGGATTTCACGTTTATTATTATTATTATTATTATTATTATTGTTACTTACCTTGCCTCTCACGAAATTAGACGCAACGAAGGGGAAACTTCAGCCTCCTTCTTCATTCACGTTTCGAAGTCGTTGGGGAGGAGTGTCTCTCGGATGCAGAAAAAAAAAAATAATAAAGGGAAAGCATGGCAACCCGGAGGTCCCCATCACCCCAACAACTGTCCTAAGTCGTACTGCATAAAAATAAACTTAGGGCAAGAAAAAGCATGGGACATTGAAGGTCGCAGTAGCAGACCCCGTCTAGAGGAGTTCCTAAAGCGATCACACACTTGTGAGCAACTGGTGCAATCGGCAGCTGACTGATACGGAGTACTTGAGACCATGCGTTTGGTGTACCTTCAATTACAGGCATACACCTGACAAACACACACACACACACACACGCGCGCGCATGAACACTCCCCACGTATTTTGTCATTTACCGTTTTCCTTCACCCATCCACAACAGCTCATCTTTCCCTTCATATTCCACACATCCGCAACTATTCCTTCACTCACTAGAGAACTCTTTCTTGACACACACCCAACAATAGGTGGTCGCTGCGTCATATGCTCATCTACCACCTATTAGGGAGAGCGGGCCCTCCCATATATCCACCGGAGTTACGTTGCCCAAACATCTGATTGACGCCACCATCGGCGCCTCCCATCGGGCGGCCAGCCGAAAAACCTCCCATATGTGGACCACCCCTCATCGCATTCCCGCGACCCATGTGAGGAGGGACATCCACTCCGCGGTCGCCAAAATTCTGATTGCGCTGCATTAGGTAATGACCACCACTGTAGTAATGATTGTGATCATACGGCGGCACCATTACGCCAGCGTTGGGAGTCCAATGGTCGTTACGCCCGCGGCCGCCCCACGGCATGCCGTCTTGCGTTCCCGTTTGATACGTGTAGTTGTTGCCAACATGCTGCGGAGGTTGCGGTGGTGGTGGTAGTTGGGTTTGCGAGGTCACTGGAAGTGAACTGGGAGCCGGGCGGAGCGGTGCGGGTTGCTGCTGTATCATTTGTTGTTGTTGTTGCTGTTGTTGTTGCTGCTGCAATTGCTGCTGCTGCTCCACCAGCCTGCTGCGTTCCCTCTGAAGACCATCACTTTGGTCGTTCAGCTGCCGTTCTTGGGCGAGAAGGCGAGCATGCTTTTCATTCATCTCAATTTCCCGCTGTTTGCGGCACTCTTCAAACAAATGACGCTCATTGTAAAGGTTAGCGCGTCCCTTTTCCAACTCAGCCATCGCGGAATCAATTCGCTGGTGACTAGCCGGTGCCTCAAACACTACACGGGGTCCCTTCGAGTGTGCCTCAACGACTTCAGCTGGGTATGTTACAATGTAGGTTACTGGTTTGGCCTGTGGGGGTATCACAGGGTGTTGCGGGGTTATGTCGCTGGAAAAAGTGTAGTCATCATCGTTTGCCCAACTAAAGTTACCGTTGCTCTCCGGTAGTGTGACGGTAGGCTGTGGTTTAGGAGGTTGTTGGGGCTGGGTGTCGGAGTAGGTTGCTTTTCCACTACAGGAGATTCTTCTACCGGTGTGGGGGGAATCTCCACCGGTGCGACTACAGCTTCTACGGCAGGTTCCTCCGCTACAGGAACTTCGGGTTCCGGCACCGCTACCTCCGGCGGCTCGGGCGTACGTGGCTTTTCCACGCGGACAGTTTGCTTCGTCACGTTGGTGCGTAGCGCCTCCAGAAAAGTTTTCCCGGATGAGGTCTTTGATGCATTTGTGATCTGTGCCTTAATTGTTGGGCCAGCGGGAACCACGACATCATCCGCTTTGTTTTCCTCGCGCTTCGGTCGGCCGGTCTCGTTGCTGGGGCGGCTGTCCAGCTTGTGGTTGCCGTTCACATTGGCGTGTTGTTTCGGATTGTTTTTTGGAGGCATACTTGTATACTCTTCTTCTCTACCTCCAGTAATTTCCTTAACTTACTTTCAGTTCTTCTGATACTTATTTTATTTATCTTAGTTTCTTCCTCCCCTCTCCTGTCGTTTGTTTTATTACACTTTTCCTCTTCCTGTCCTTTGAATACCGTGAACTTTGTGTCTACTTTCGATTCGCCGCCGGTATGTTTGCTATGACTTTACCTTCTTTTCTCCCTTGTTTGGTCTTCCCTTTACAATCTGGACTTAGTTTAAATACTTTATTGGCTGATATTTTGTTGGGAGGCTTCTGAGTTATTTCTCTCTTTTTCCTTGTTAATGCTTATTTTTCTCTTTTTTTTTTGTATTTGTTTGTTTGTATTTTGTTTTCTCCTGTTCTCTCTCCTTTAGCTTACTCAAGTTATTATGTAAACAGTACCTTTCCTTCTTTTATTCTTTTAATTTTGTTTTTAGTGAGTGTGTGTTAAAGAGTTCTTACTATTTGTCCTCTCCTTTTTCTCTTTTTTTTCCTTTTAGTTTTTTTCCTTTAAAAAAATTCTCCTACTGGTAAAATTTATTGGCGTTACAATTGTTTTTGCCAAGTGCAACGTTTCGGGCAGAAAGATGAAAGAACGAATAAGAAAAACAAAAGTAGCGGAATGAAAACGAAAAAAAAAAATAGATAAAAAAATACACACAAAAAAAATGGCTCATCCGGTCATTAATAACAAATAACTTCACCGCACAAGTCACTGCATATAAGGAGAATCCCATACAAGATTCCGCACACTGTAAGAAAGAGGGGGAAGGAAGCAAACGCAAAAAAAAAACACGCTGGCAAACAGACGGTGGTGCATGAAAAGGCGATGAAGCTGTTTAGTAGGAAAAGTTATAAATTAAGAACATACGAAGCGGTCTTTAGGGGTGGGAAGGAAACACTTTTACAGCATAACATCGCCAATAATAGTGATAATAAGAACAAATGGGAATTACTGGGGGGATAAAAAGACGTTACACTAAACCTCTACAATACTAATATATATATATATATATATGTATGTGTGTGCAATATCAACCACTCATATCTCCGCCTCCATTATTTCTTCCTACAACATCAAACTCCCTTTACTTCGTCGCACTTGAATCACAGTCACCAATATACGATTTCTCGTAACAAGCACGCCACCCATGTCACAAGTATTCAGTAGTCAAAGAAAAAGAAACAAAACACGCACACACACAATTGAAAAAGGAAAAGGAAGGAAGAAAGAAAGGAAACAGACCCTTCTCTACCCAATCAAGTTTTACCAATCGTCCACAGCAATACCGAAATCACGATCCCTGCAGCAGTAATATGGTGCCAGCAACGACCACAAGTACAACAGTACAGCTGACCATACCGTGCCGCTTCGCACCCAGTAGGCGATGTTAATACTGCTTTTCATTTTGTCCTCACCCATGCCACTTACGTGCCAACCCGTTGAAAGCATCGCCAAGTACATGGAACCGAGCATCATTACGGTGTAGAAAAACATGTAACTGCTGAGGTGGCCGCTCTCCTCGGGATCCTCCTCAACATCATCATCCCCAACATGACCGAACCCTTTGCTGCTACCCCCTGTGGAAACAACGCTATACACAAGCGTGAAACCGCTCACAATACTACCAATAATTATTTGCTTCAATGAACCGGCCTCATTAGGTGGTATAGCAATTGTGTTACAGTTGGCATCGTCGCCCATGCGGAGTGTAACGAACATGACACCAGCCGTGTAGGCAAAGACAATTCCGCTTGATACTATCGAACCATGCGGTAAATAAATCGACAGCACCGTGTAAACCACAGCACTGATAAGCACGCTCAAAATCGCGAAAGCGTTGTAATTGCAGTTCACATTTGGGACAAACACCACAAAGGACATAGCAGCAATTGCAATGCCAGCTATGTAACTCAGCACGGCAACTATCAGCAGATACCACAACCATTTGCTGTTTTGCTCCATCCTCTCCCCCCACTCCTCAGTCCACTGATAGCTAAAGTCGATGAGGAACACCACATTTATTAGCAGGAAGAGTCCTGAAGCAAAGACGCAGGTGTACGCATAATATGCAAAGAATGTATTTGGTACCCACATTGTCGCAAGAAATAACAGGCCAAGTAATATGGTCTTGGCGAAGAAGAACCGCCTCTGAAACTCCACACGTGACTCGGTGTCGATGCAACACGTAAGGTCCGAGACGGAAAGAAGGTGCAAGAAGAAGAACAAAGAAAGAGAGAAACTGACGCGATAGGCAAGAACTTCACCCACACAAAAGTTTGCGTCCCCTTTGCCAGCGTACTCACAGCCTTTCTTAATAAGTGGGAGATGGCTCAGCAGTGTAAGAAAGCCGCGCAACAACATGGTCGCAACGATTCCCACGAAGAGGTACAGAGAATATTGCACCCGCAACACAACTGTTGGGGAAAGAGAAGTACCATCACTCGAACCCATCACAACTAAAAAAAAAAGAATCACCTATGGGAGAAACGACTTTCCTTCGCTCTCCCTCTATAAATATCCTTGTATATAGTCGAACCCTTCGCACAAGCTCACCTTTTTTGTCCCTGAGTTTAATCCCTTTCGGATTATCTCAAAGATTACATTAGTAATGAAGCGAAGGGTAATGTAAGAGCATGAGGCAATATGCGTGGTTTCATACTTACAGGGAACCGTCTCGGGTTTCAAAAAAAAGAAAAAAAGGACCACCTAGCGGAGGGGCTGAGAACGAAAAAACACGAATTACGTAAGGTGAGGAGGTTAAAAACGGGGTGAAGAGAGAATATCACAACAAAGCGAGAAGGGAAGATGCCAGAGCCGCCACTACAACTTCACATTTATTTTATATATGCGTCTTCTTTTCTTCCTTCCCTCTCCGTTCCACATCTCTCGCCGCATCCACCCCCCCCCCTCTCCCTCCCTCCTCACCTCTTTTCCACGCTCTTCTCTCTAGTTTAGCTGTTCCTTTTTTTGTTTTTCTTTTTGGTAGGCGCCATGGGCTTACCTCTAGTAGGCCTTTCCGCTGCTTAAGCATATACATTCAAATTCAGTGTACATCCTGCTGCACCTCTAGTTGCGCTACACGCATTGTAACATAGACAGTGTTTCTCAGTAATGGTAGTTCCGCAGTTCGGCATGGTGAACAAAACCAAGTGTTTACAACAATAACATTAATGGCAGAATACATTTGAGGTTACATTCGAAAAAGCCGTACGCTAACTACACGGTACCACCAGCGCACCTGTGATCAAGGGAGGAGTTATTTTGGCTGAAAATAAAAAAAAGAAAAGGAAAACACAACGCAACAGTAAAAAGAACAACCAGATCCCTCAAGGTGCTACGACTACACCAAATTTATTCCCCACTCCTCCGCCTCCTTTCCATTCCTGCCTTCCAAAAGGCAAAACCTCCTCCTCCCTCCCTCCTTCAGGGGCGCCCCCATAACGAAAGACGGTGACGTTAAACAATTATTCAAAACGCGGATCATCAACCGCAGCTGAAAAATGAACGTAACCCATCTCCCCACCTCCTATGCTGTAGGTTTTGCGAAGCACATCTGCCTGTGCAGGACTCAGCTGTACACCGAGAGACATAAGCGTTGCAAAAAATTGTCCCTCCTTTACAAACCCCTTACGAGCCCTGTCGTATTGCCTGAACGCAGGAAGCGAGACGGATCGCCGAGAGGCGAGGGTACGGCGCACCCTATCCATCACAGATGCATGGAAAGATTTATCACCTTCTTCTGTCGCCTTTTCCGCCGGTGGGGCGGCTGCAATGTGGGGAAGATTTTCGGAATTCCCAGCGGCCGCGTAAGCAGCAAAGGTTGTGGCGCTTCCACTGTCGTTCCGTTGCTGTGGCCCCATCCGCCGTGTAATGTTTTGCAACATATGTGTCACCACTGCCAGGAAGGTAGGGTAGTCCACATGATTTTCCATCTCCGGATGAGCAAAAGAGATTTCGAGCACCCTCAGTTCCTCCTCCGTAAGCTCGATACCGAGAATAGACAGGCAGTGCCTAAATCGTGAGTTTGTTACATGCCGGTGCCGCAATTCATCACCGTCTGGGAAAAACTCCGCGAGTCTCGGTTTGCGCTCTTGAAGAAAGTAACAGATCTTCAGCAGCACCTCATCCAGAAACTTTTCCTCATCCCCAACGTTTCGTTGTGTGCTGCCGGCGCATGTGGATGCTGGAAGTGACGCTGTGAAGGTTGCACCGTTGCCGTTGATAGTCTTTTGAAATTCACCTACAGCCAACTCGCCTAGGCCAATGTCCCCAACAAAACGCCTGTATTCGATGGACTCCCTGTCATCCGCCGCCGCGTAGTAACGAGACAGAAGATCAATCTCCGCTGCCGTCAGGGCAAAGCGATGGCGGGCAAGTCCCTGCTGGAAGTTTGTTCGGGTAATCTTCGCCCGGTGGAACCGGTCAAAGTCTGCAAAGAAGGGTAGCAGGAGAGCCTGGTGCGAGCTCACGTCGTGGGAAAGTCGGGCACGCAGTCGTCCAAGCTCCTCAAGTTCAGCAGCAGTGAGCTTATCATCGGGGTTCTGGATCGTTTCCTTTAGCGTAATAGCCGCCTCGCCCTTTGCACTACGGGATGCAGTAAAATCATATCTGGTGGAAACGGAAGGCACAGCCGACGGCGCTACCTGCCCGATATCAGCGATGAAGCGGTTCGTGTCAACGTGATCCCGCACCTTTGTGGAGGCGTATTCCTTCTTCAGCAGGTCCGCCTCACTGGGATGCAACTTCACACCGGCGATACCGAGAGCAACTATGAACTTGTCCGTTTGCACAGTCCCGCCGCGAAGCGGATCAAAGTCAAAGAAGAACTCACTCACACGCAGGTGACGTTCCTCCGCCTGCATTGCAATCTTCACCAACACATTCACTACCGTGTCGGCAGGAAGTGGCCGCGACAGTTCAACACTCTTTTGCAGCTCTGCCATAGCAGAAGAGTTTAAAATCCGCGACGCCCCCGTGTCCCATTTCACTTCATCTACGTCCATGACGAACTGGAAGTAATTTACCTCATCGGCGGGGCCGCCGTCGGGAGCGCGAATGGAATACCGCCTCACGAGAAGCTCGATCTCTTCCGGCTTCAGAAAAATTTTGTGAGTTGCCAGCGAGCGAATAAAGCGGGAAGCAGTGCACGTGCGGTGCTCGTAGATACCCTTCCGTGCGCGGTCGAAATCATGCATAGTTGGAACCAGATGAATACGGTTAGAACGAATAATCTGCCGCACCTTCCGCAACACCGCCTCCGTCTGTTGCTGCTCTTGTTGATTCGTTGCATCGATGAACTGCCCGGGCGCCCTTGTTTGTGCCAAATAGTTCGCTGAACCGCCGTCAGCCTCCGTGTGCCGCGGGTTGGTGTCAGCAAGGAACTGAACATAATTCACACGCACAAAAGGGTTCTCATCCATTCCTGGCTTTTCAACCAAGGTTGATTCATCGGCATACGCTCGCGTGAGCATCGCTATGTTCTCCGCAGTAAGTTTTGCGTCAACAAGGCGGAGCTGGCCGAGGGCAGACTCAAACTGGGGTGCAGTGACAAAGCCCGTCTTGAAGTGATCATAGTCACGCAGGTAATCGTCACAGCGCAAGTGATACATAGAGAATTGTTCTCGCAACATGCGCAGCAAACCATCAACGGTGTGAAAGCCGCTTCGGCTCCGCAAAAAGTTCTTCAGTGGAGCAGCGGTGGGCGAATGTTGACTCATTTCTTGGGGCTTATCCTCGATGTCATTGCACCATGCAGAGTACAAAACATCCCCGTCCTCATTCTTATACTTCTTAATGAATAGCTTAATTACCTCCTCACGCAGTCCTTCAAACGGAATGCAGCGACGAAACACCGAGGCCGATACCTTACCGCTTCGGAAATGGTCAAAATCTTCAAAGCATTTACGCAACTGGAGCCCGCGCACCCGAGAGATATCACGGATCGATTGCATGGCGGCGCGCAACTGCGCCTCCTCTGCATCCGACAGCGAATTTGGCTTGCGCTTCAACGTGGTGAGCAACTCCGGAGGCGGTTCCTCTGCCTGCAGCGCCTGAAGGAAGTTCGTATAACTCACAAGAGACCCGGCACCACGTGGTGTCACTTCGCCTGAGCCCCCATGAGTGTATGGAGCTGCAAAGGCATCGGTAATTGCATCAAACTCTTCATCGCTGACCGGTATGTTATTAACGGCAAGTGCCCGACGCAACTGCCCTGCTGTGATACGGCCAGAGTTCAACTTGTCGAAATCGGTGAAGAAGTCATTGAGGCGCAGGCGACGCTGGGCAGCATGCACTCGCACTCGTTGAAGTACGTCTCCTACTAGAGACATCGGTAAAGATGTCTGCAATCTAATCTACACACTCACTTAGAAGTTAGTGATGACGAAGCGGTACAATTCCTCTGGACCGACACACGCCTCGTTACAAATGAACTCTCCTACTACTTGGAGTTTCCTGGCGGTCGCCGAAAGAGGGGAAAAAGAGAAAAACAAGATAACGCAAGAACGGGAGGTAAAGGACAAAACGGCTAGTATCTAAGGTACGCACGAGAAAAAAAAAAAGTCGACGTGGGCTAATTCAGTGCACGGGAGAACAAATGGGAAAAGGAGGAGCATGGCTTGTTCTCATCCAATTTATCTTCTCTACTAGAGCCCTCACCACCGGTGCACCTCTCCCCTTTATACATCCCCCTACACAGTAGTAAGTTTGGAGTAAAAAGGGGGAAAAAATATACGGCACTAAGCGAGGCGTAACTCTCAATCATCCTCGATGTCTGCCTTCGGATGTTGCACCCTGAAAGGTAGTGAGGCATCTGCCCAAGAAATTATTTCACGAGGAAACAGCAACACCGTCAGTGCAACAGCAGTAACGCCGCCGTTACGCATCGCGCGGTAAGTCCCCCACGACGCGCTCTTCGCTGTAATGAATGCGCTTGCCGCACCGATGCCTAAAGAGGGAATAACCCACTGCTTCGTACGCACCGTTTCACCCACCGCCGATACGGGCACGGCGACGAAGCGGTCGGCTTGCTCGGCGTAGAGCTTAGCGGTTGCTACGTGACCTGAGACATTCAGTGCCGGACCGAGATAAGCAGCAGCCGCCCACACGTACTTTCTCACCGATGATACGCTGTGCCTGAGCCACGGCCACTCCCCTTCCCACTGCGACATCACACCACAGTCCTTGAGGCTCATGGAACTAAAAACTTGTAACTCTCCTACGAACTATGTGTTTACAAGCAAACTTAGATATGTCCGCACACGTGACACACACACACACACACACGAGTACCCCAGCGGTGGATCACCACTTCAGGTATGAAACTCCAACCGTTCTACTCTGAACACAACAAAAATACGATAACTCACCCACTGGGTGCTTAATCGGTTGTCACGTCACACTTCGCGTGGTGGAGTTTATAATAGCAAGAGTTGAATGAAGGAGGGGTAGAATTCGATAGAGACGGGTGGCAATAAGGAAAGAACAGGGTGTTGAGCACTGGCAGACAACATTGAGAAGATTTGGAACTATCCAATGAAACACTCTCCTCCACGAGTGTTTTGTCGTATCAGTGTCGAAGTGGTACACACAGCAATCCGCATGAGAGAATAGTCAAGGAAACCTTCACTAAAAAGGTAACAAACACTGAGATGCAAGTACGCTTTGCACGGGAAAACTTTAAAAAAGAAATGAAAAAGAGTGAACGGGCCTCCAGCTCCACGTGCACACGTAGTGCACTGCTGTTGTTGTAGCAACACGACTTACCCCCGACGGAAATATCGAACAAACTCAAATCCAACACATTTAGAATTTACACCTCGCCCCACACGTTCGCTTCCGCATGTCCGGGCAATCACCAAGAGGCGGGGGATTGGAGAGGTAACTCCCAACGACGCACATCTACGAGACAACCCCGCACCACACGTACACACAACTTTCTCCCTGCACGCGTACCAAAACGCACGAACGTTTGCTGCATACATTGCCACACCTGGTTCACGACTCTCGCCGCCGTTGCAAAACCATCCAAGCATGCAAGAGCTATGAAAGGGAACCCCACTTAGGCATTCGGTACCCATGTGAAATACCTTCAAGGTTTAAAAAAAAAACTATTTAACACACTACAACCGGTACCAATGCATTGTGTACCGCACTCCCAATACTTTTAAACTTGGACGTACCGACAGACTCACCAGTGGTACCACCACCCAATGGGCAAAACCTTTTGCAGGCACAACTCCAACACTCCAGTCCTTCTTCCTCCCATCCACAGCCTCCCCCTCAGAACATTCAGCGTGGGAGCGCGCAAAAATAAAAGCGAATATGAGGAACGGATGACATGGAGCCACTATACCCTCGCCATCATCATATTCCTGACACAGAAGAGGTTGATGAAACCAGAGGCATTATTGTTAGTCCCTTTAAAAGAGGGTTTCGTCACCTACCATGCTCAACGCTCAAACTCCTCAAGGGAGTCTCACCTGCCAGCCGCACGTTTCCGTTTTATGCCTTTCTTCACTGCCGTCAGTCCCGGCAGTTCGAAGGGGAAAAAGAAGTCAGCTATCCCACAGCTTCCGTTATCCGGTACCAGTTGGCCAGACCTTGCTGTGCCACTCCTAGGCAACACAACGTCCTGCTCGTTCACATCAGCGGAAAGGAAAATGTCGTCCCAACCCTCCAATGAGGTCCGAATGGGTTCCCTTTTGACAGAATCCCGCTTTAAAGCATCGGGTGCCTCTCCATGGGATGGAGTACGTGATGGCAAAGCGCGTCCACCGCCCCCTTTCATGCCTCGACTCCGTCCACCCTCACCACTGCAAGCCGCTGAATTCCCATCAAATCTCGCCCTTTGGCTTGACGCAAGGCTGCCACCTCCGACTCTCCTCCTCTTTATAACTATCGGTGACTGTGATCGGGTGACCTTTCCAGATGTACCACTTGGGGAACAATGAATGTTGACCACAGGTTTATCGGTATTCGAAGCACGTTCCGCGGATCCTACAGCACGCGCATTGACATCACCGTTGTCTTTCAATGGGGCGACAGCGGGAGAGCCCATACTCGAGGCCTCACCCTCACCCTTCGCCTCCGTGTTGGCACTTTCCGCCAAACTGCAAGGGGAAGAAACGAACGGCGGTGTCGGCAGGTAATCCATTGCAGTTGGGAGACAACACAACAACTGCTGGATGCGTTGAATGTGTTCCCCTTCACATAGGCAGCGTGCGAATACGTGGAAACGTAAAAGTAGTTGATCACTCGAAAGCGACTCTTCCGCACCCAGTTTAGAGCCAGGGCCAAACTCTATCGTAAGAAGCGGCTGCTTCCACGATGTTCCAGAGGAGGGATCGAAGAGTACTGAAGGTGATGTATCCCCAGTTGCCAAGCGCTTGCCGTTCACAAATGTTCCATTTTTACTTCCACAATCACGGACGCTAAGAGCACACCACAACCCCGCGTCCGGTGAACCACGCAGCGGTTCTCGACCAGCGAGTTGCACGACACAGTGCCGACGCGAGAGAAATGAACCCAGCAGCTCCCCTTCAAACTGTATTACTCCACTGTTCTCCCTGGGATCCCTACCAAGTGGAAGGAGGCAAACGAGAGGAAGATTTGCCATCCCACATCGACTCCCTCCACCTGTAGAGTTGAAGTTCTGAGAGGGAAGTGAGCAACCGTTCTCCGTGCTTCTAGATAGGAAGCGAGCCACAAGACGGCACCGTTTGTAACCACTCACTGAGGAACTTCGGACATGCATCGGTAACAAACCCGAAGGAGTCTCCTCCAGGCACTTTGTTGGCTGGGATACTGTTGCACTCAAACCGCCCAGGTCCGCAAGTGCCTTCAGGTTATGTGCAGCAACTATAGCAATCTCCATTGCCTTCCACGAGGAACTTCCCCTTTAATGAAGAATTGCTTCAACGAACATAAAGAAGGTTGACAAAAGACAGTACATAACACGAATAAATCAAAGGTCACACACACACAATATAAGCACAGTAAATGAGAATCGCATTAACCCCACAAAAGTAAATGTGCACTTGCACACATCGCTCACAATGGACGAAACTGTGCAACAACGCGCACCACTAACCCTTCGTGTCGCCCTTAACTTGATCACTTGGATTTGAAAGAAAATAACCCTTCTCCTGTTCCCGCCGGGTGCGAAGGTAATTCCGCTGTTCCTCCACAGAAGAAGTAATGGCACGTAAAAACTCCTGCTTCTTGTTCTCATCCCTAGAAAGCTCGTACAAGTGATAGTCCTCCGCCTCTCCGAAGTTCGTCAGTGCACGCCAATAGTCATTCCATAGGTGATTCAGACCACACCGTATCAAGCGGCGATAAAATGGCACACATTGGGGCACTTCCGTACTTGTCTCAACCTCCCGGTTTGTATTGTAGCATTCCATGAGGGACACGTGGTGCGAAGCACAACTGGAGTGGAGTGCAGCATTTTGTAGCAAAGTTTCATGGTTAAGCCGCGACCCCATGCACCCTACGTAGGCAATGTGCGTAGCGCGGCATTTCTTTTCGTTTATGCTGTTCCTCGTGTTAATTTCACGGCGATCATCACCATGTTCTATCAGATTATGCTTCTCGAGGCATGCTGTGTATTCATCGAGTTGCTTGTAACAAATATATGCGTTAAGGTTCTGTCTCAGCATGAAATTATTGTGCGCCTCCTCAACAGCGGGATCGGGGTCACTCCCTCGATCTGCAATCGCCTCCCTCTGCTCCGCTCGCCATTGGTCAAAGAGATCCATGGAAAACTGGGAATGCTTCGACACTGCATTCAGAGGCCGCCAAGCATTAGCAGACATTGCACGGGGGAATCAGAGGCCCTCCTAAAGAAAAAAGCAATAGCCCGTTGGCCGCAAGAACAAAAGAACAGAGAAGGAAAGGGAAAAGGAAGAAAAAAAAAAGTTGAACAGTGATAATGAGTGTTTTGCAGCCCGTGCAGGCGAATGCAGCGTTCGTCTCTCGTACTGATGTCCGGGTCCACCTTACCGTCTAAGTGAAGTGAGATGGACTGCGGAGTACGACGCCTTGGCAGGTAGATATAAAGTGAAAATAAAATGCTGTTGCCAGAAGAAATTAAGCCGAGAGAAAAAATTTTATCTGCTTGGTGGGCATCGCTCTCCTTATTGGTCTCCCCCCGGCGTTTCGCATCCCGCTGTTTTGCCCTTGCCAAATAGACAGGGCGAGAGCGCCACAGAAAAGATGTGAAGATATGCACAAAGGGGTGATCCTTTGGGAAACCTCAAATAAATGATGGTTCAGGTCCAACCTAAAAAAGCATCACTTCCGTTGAGGTGCAGCTTTCCCGCTACGACCCTGAGGTGCCCTCCTGTCACCGCCGCGCTGCTGCTGCTGCTGCTGCCGTTGTTGTTGTTGCTGCTGCGGTTTCTGCCTCTGTTGACCCTGGCGTTGACGGTTGCCCTCCTCAGTTCTGGCGGGCCTCCCTCCCTGTCGTTGTGCCTGCTGTGGACGGCCAGTGGGCTTCTGTGCAGCTCCACGCTGGGCAGCACCCTTAGTTTGACCAGCCGCGTTACGGCCACCCTTCTGCTGAGTGCGGGCACCTGAGGCAACCTTCAGGTTCTTGGTTTTCTTGGCGCGAGGTTTCTTGCCAGTCTTGATGCGGACAATACCCTTAGCGATTGCTAGGTGATTGATGGCATGATCCGACTCACCCTGGCAGCGAAGGTAACCAGCGATGCAAAGCGTAGTCGTCGTACCATCAATCACACCGTTCGGATCGACATTTGCAATGGCAATCTGCACAGCAGAGTGATCGAACGAGGTAATGAGGCTGTTCGTCGCGTGGCATTTGCGCGGAATGTACAGGTCCACGTTCACGCCTTCCTCATTGTAGGTCCCGATGGTCGCCATAGTGGTCGTGCTTGAGCAGAGGAGAGTATGTCACCTTTTGAAAAGAAACGCACGCGAAAAGCAGAAGGAGAGAAGAGAAGAGAAAAAGGGGGCCGTTGAAGAGGAAGCTTGAAGGGGAGACACCACAAAAACTTCACCGGATCTTTCAACTGCTAATGAAACACGCGGCACCGGTAACTAAAATATGCATTAAGAAAAAAAAGAAAAAAAACCTCCTTCCACACGACTTCGACAAAGTTCCGATAAGTCAAACGCGCTCCGGCCTCAAATCAACAGTCTAAGAGCGAGGGCCGCGCCTACCGCTCTGCTGAGGTGCCCTCCTGTCACCGCCGCGCTGCTGCTGCTGCTGCTGCCGTTGTTGTTGTTGCTGCTGCGGTTTCTGCCTCTGTTGACCCTGGCGTTGACGGTTGCCCTCCTCAGTTCTGGCGGGCCTCCCACCCTGTCGTTGTGCCTGCTGTGGACGGCCAGTGGGCTTCTGTGCAGCTCCACGCTGGGCAGCACCCTTAGTTTGACCAGCCGCGTTACGGCCACCCTTCTGCTGAGTGCGGGCACCTGAGGCAACCTTCAGGTTCTTGGTTTTCTTGGCGCGAGGTTTCTTGCCAGTCTTGATGCGGACAATACCCTTAGCGATTGCTAGGTGATTGATGGCATGATCCGACTCACCCTGGCAGCGAAGGTAACCAGCGATGCAAAGCGTAGTCGTCGTACCATCAATCACACCGTTCGGATCGACATTTGCAATGGCAATCTGCACAGCAGAGTGATCGAACGAGGTAATGAGGCTGTTCGTCGCGTGGCATTTGCGCGGAATGTACAGGTCCACGTTCACGCCTTCCTCATTGTAGGTCCCGATGGTCGCCATGGCGAAGTGTGAAAAAAGCGTCTTAAAAGGATGAAAAATACGGGACAGTGTTACAGTATATTGACCAAGTGCACTAACTCTGGCAAAGAGTCTCGCGGTAAGTGAAGCAACTATGAGTAAATTTCAGTTGTGGGTAATAATGAAACACTCGCAACAACTTGTTCCCAAAACCAGAATACGTAGGAGAGGAGGTGTCGCGAGTTGTGCAAATGGACATAGTTCCTCGATGGAACTCAGTTGTGGGAAGTCGGGAACCGACGCCTGCACGGGGAAACCGATGACGAACATAGCGATATCATAAGTTCCCGCTAACGTTGTTTCACGAAAGCAACGAGGTGAAGGAAACACGTATCCCTTTCACCCCTGTGGTTTTTGCCTTGTGGAATAAAGCTCACTCTTTCTTGACCTCATCAAATGAGAACTGCCCGAGAAGGGCTTCAACCGATTCCGTTTCCTCTGGCTGTGGTCTGGTGGGCGCCTGCGGTTGTTGAGAAAAAAAATACTCCAAGGGGGGAACATTTTCCCCGAAACCGTCGGCGCACGCGGGGGGTGGGACTGACGTCGGTGCTGTTGAAGGGACTGCCGGATTCTCGAAATCAGCAGCACCAGTTCTGTCACTGGCGTGTGCTGGCGAGTCAAGAACCGTATTGCCGACGTGCTCCGGTATGTCGTCTAAGCCCATCTCCGCAGCTACAGACAGTAGTAGTTGTACTCGCTTTTGGTACACCTCCATTCGTTGTCTTACTTGAAAAAGAAAAAAGCGATCTTTATCATTGTCACTTTCTGGGCTAACATCTTTGCATATATTCGTGATGATCTCCATTGCGGCAATGTAATTCCTTGCGGCCACAAGTGGGTTTCCATCAGGAGTTTCCTCTGCGCGGGCACGGTAGATAAGGCCACTCGCTTCTTCGATCCGCTTTTCTAAAGTCGTCATTGTGACGAGGCACGACTATTTACTTGCCAACCAGTGGCGAGAATAAGGAAACAACGGGCAAGGCGTAAAGATTTTTATACATGAAGCTGCAAGCATAAATATTTTTTCTGTTGATTTGGCCGCATGTGCCCCTTCCCACCCTCTCTCCTCAAAGACACAGAACGCTTTGACAGGTACACAGTGAGAGACCGCAACGCAGAACACGAAGAACTAACGTGAGGGAATAAGAAAGGAAAACAAAGACGGAATGCCCCGCCGATGATAACATTTGACAGGAAAATAGGTCACATGTGCAAGGGTGAATATGAAAAAGCGCAAAGACGGATGAAGTCACATTCATTCTTCCCCCCAACACAATTTCTCCTCTTCTCGACCGCATTATTGCATTCCATGCAGTATGCCGCTGCCATCGCAGCGAAGATATCGCGTCCAACACAAAAATATATATATTTCATTATGTAATACATCTGGTACAAGCGGCTGCAGCACAACGGGAATACGGAAAACCGGAAGGTATCACGAAAGGCGTCAGTGGCAGGAAATAAATCACAAAAACAAACTATTTACATGACAAAAATAAAGCAAAATAAGAAAACAAGATAAAACGATGCCCTCACCACACACAAACACACAAACTTTGCCACCATACCCAAGACCACGTATCGATACACCGCTCAGGCAGTTGCACAACGGTGATGCGATACAAAAACTTTGCCGGACTCGTCTACAACAGATCGGTGAAAGCCTCAAGGCACACACACGTCCACACAAGCGGATAGTGTTAACTAATGTTTGTTTCTCCCCTCCGTGGGAGCGGGATCAGCGTTCATTGATGTGCGCGGTGATTCAATTTGTGGCGGTGAGGATCGGCTTTATCAACATCAATACGCTTTTCAATTATCCTCATCCGCCTCCAGGTTTGCAGATCAATATCCGAGTCCAGTGCCCTCTGTTTGTGCACATATCCGTGTGAATTACGAAGTGTACCCAACCTGTGCATGCGCTTTGTCAGCGTTCCCGCGTTTGTCGTTGCGGCACGGCGGTTGGTGGTGTCACTCTCGTCGTTCGGATCGTGGTTTCCGGCCTGTACCGCGGCGTCTGGAAGCTCGGGAAGCACCGCTTGATCGATGTAGTTGCTCTTATACATGCTCATCTTCACATGACCTTCATTCTCGAGTCGCCGGGTTACTCCACAATAGGGCTGAGCCGCTTTATCGATCGCAATGGGATTCGTTGTATCGGGCATAGGATTAGTAGCCTTGGCCGCCGCCTTCTTCCTACCGGCAAGAAGGGCTAACAGTTCAGCCTTATTCTGTATTGTCCCTATTAGATGGCCGTTCTGGGAGTTTGTAAGTCCACATGGAAGTTGAGACGGGTAAACAAGACTTTTATCCCCATATACCCATGAAGTGCAGTAGTAATCAGTCGGATGCCCCCCTGTTGTTAATTGCGGGCGGCGCGAAGCCAACAAATCTTCCTTATTTGCTGGTAGTCCCTCCAAACTTGGCTTTGGTTTCGGTGCGAGCGACTCGATGGATGTTATTTTGGGGGCCACTTCCGCCATCTTGCGCAATTCCTCCTCTGTCGGAGGGATTGCCAGTAAGTTAGGGCTGAAAGCAGTTGCCTTGGCGCCCGCGTACAGTTGTGGTTCTCCACCGATCGACCGACCATTATAAACATAATCTGTTTTGTATGTTGTGTTCGGGGGAACTCCGTCGCCAGTTGAGCACCCCATTACATGAGTTGAGCGCCCGTGCACAAAAGCGGTTTCCGGCTCACCTGCCCGGCAGCACGACTGCAGGATGTCACGGAAGTCTTTCCCTTCTACATCGTGTTTTACGTAGTGGGAGCGGTAAGTTGTTCCCTCGCCACCGGTTTGAGCTCCTGCTCGAAATATGGGTCGGTTCCGAACTTCGCCGCTCACGGTGAAATTTGATTTTTTCTCTCCTTGGCCGCTCGGATCGATGTCTCGATTGTAGTCATAATCGTAACGTGTCATGTAAAGGTCTAGCATGTTCGCCTTGGGGTGAGGCGGAGGTGACATTATCAAGTCCGATTTAGACCCACCGAACATTTTGACTCCCAAAATCTACAGTTTATAGTGGATATGCACCTTGAAACGGATGTACCTGCGTCACCGCTGCGTACTTACCAGCAAAAAAGAGAGCGATGGACCTAAAAGAAAATGAGGATACAACACATGAGAATAAAGGGGAAGGGGGTAACAACATGTAGACCTGGTCACGGTATGTTGGTTACCATTCTTCACAATTAACTGAAGACCAAAAAGAATAGGAACAGGTAAGGATCCACGTCTAACGCAACGGATATCAGTTTATCGTGAAGTGCTGCCCACACGCACCTGTACGACCGTCCCCGGTGGGAAAAGAATAAGCAAACGCCGTCGCTTCATATTCCCGGGCGCTCCCCTCTGGTGCATCGAAGGTGGAGAAACCTCTCTTCCTTTTCCCGAAAAGGGGGGCTTGTGTTTTCCTCCTCGTTTCGGCGGCAGGCGCCGCCATCGTCATGCCAGTGGTACTTCATTGTCAGTTAGTCACTGCAGGCTCAGCAAGCATCCGAACAATCCGTTGCACAGTCCACGGTCCTACACACTGGTCACAGTAATTTCCAGAAGAGCGCGCGTTCGGTCGTGTCTCCGAAAGAAACTTACTTTGATGAACCCGCAGCAAGTCAATTGCTTCAACGAACCGCTCATGGGGGTTTGTGCCGTAATAATCGATGAAAGCAAGCGGCTGACTGCTCTGTTGCTCCTCCGTTAGTAAATTCGACTTCCAGTACGCCACAGCCTTCAAAAACAAAGTGAAAAGAAACGGGGAGGGAAGGCCCGTATCTTTAGAAATGTTTCTGCCGATATCCTGCTGTACTTCCGTGCCAAAGCTCCTCAGCATACTTTCCACAGCTGGTACAACTCCCACTGAGGCTTCACTCAGCAACCCCCCATCACCAGACCTCTTTCCCACAACATAAGAGCTCGTCAATTGACCATCGTCTTCCCGCAGTCGCTCAGCAGCCGTCACGGCGGCTGAAGTCGGTGGGGTCGTCTCCTTCGAGTCGCAGTGTTCTGCTGCTGCCGGAAGTTGCGACCAATCAGCGACCGCATCGCCCACCACTTCCTGAAGTTCCCGTAAGAACTCCCTCCAGCCACTACTATCCGCATTTGCGACGGGCCCTGGTGGAACCGGCACCGTTCCCACGTCTGTTGAGCCTTGTTGCTCTCGCCGCCTCAACTCCCGCAGTCCATATACTTCACGAAGTGATCGCCCGCAATTACAGCCGACAAGCGGTGCTACGAAGCTGACGATTGGGTCACCCTCGGGAATATTAACGGGAAACTTTCTTACCCACGGTAGCCCCCACGCTACGCCCACGAACTGGACAAAAGCAGACCACGCAGACAAATAATATAACCGATCAGATGCCACGGCAAACACGGTGGCAAGCCACATGTGCTCGAACGCTGGTCGCACCATAAATCCGCCGAGGTGCGGTAACTCCCAAGACTGCACATCATCACAAGTAGGTTCCAATAGTTGATTGTCTCCCCACGAATAGTACTCTCTGAGTTCAGAAAGCGAGAGTTGCAGAAGCGGCGTACTTTGGTAGTAAGAAGGTTTTTTTGTCATACACGGGCTCGGAACAGGAAGGAGGAAAACCTCACCCTGTTCGCTGTAACCAAGTACCACAGCAGTGCGGCAAGCCTCAGCGTAGGGGGTATGTTCCTTATCCGCTAAATGAAGTTGAAAGAGGAGCCCACCAGTGAGCGCCGGATCTCGTATTGAAAGCAAAGTACCGTGAACAGGAAAGGAGACAGACGTCATGTCTTGGCCGTCGTGCGTACCGACGCCCGCCACCGCATCATCTTCCCGGCACCCTTGCAAGTTGCTTCGGCCAATACGTGGAGAAGACGTGCAGCCGCTGAAATTACTTTCGTAAGGACTTCCGCCACGGTAGCTACAGGAGCTGGCGCTGCTCACATAACTTTCACTGCACTCAGATTCCACAAAATCACTCTCCGCACTGCTACCATCGTTGCCGTTTACACCATCAACACATACCTTAACCTCCTCGCCCTTCCATATTGGCTGCAGGCAGTGGGTAACACTTGTATTATCGCCTAACAAAACAGTAGATTTGTCCGCGCCGTATCCGGCAAACTTCAATTCATGTCGAAGTTGCATAAACTCCACCTTTGTCACTATCCTGTGAAAGCAGGTACACAGACCGAAAAAAGAGAGGATACGAAAAAAAAAAAAAAAGTAAAAGTAAGAGCGGTAAACGAAACTGCTACACCTCACCAACACGGAGGGAGTGTCAGTAGGAACGTACGCCTCTGCCATCCCCAGTTGCGTAAAAGCGCTCAGAGGGTTAATAACCACACCTCACTCGGAGCCCCTTGAAGACATGGACGGCAGCACATCAGTACCGTGCGCATGCCGTTTAATTAATCAAGCACCATTTCACCTCCGAATGCCCCCAACGCGCATTACGGTGCGTCTCAGCTACACACACACACACACACACACTCATTCCGCAAATACATGTCTACAGACGTGAATGTATTCATATGCGCACTAAACATCAAGCAGGTCAGACACAAATGTGAGCGCATTTATACATTTCTAGAAAAAGCGGGAGGCACACCCTCCAACCCCTACATCATGTAAATGCTCAATGCCACATGCGTTTCTAGTAAGCTAAACACAAGTCAGGTAAGGTAAAAGGGAGCAGCAAAAGACAAAGGGGGCTAATCAACAACAAGGAATACGGCATAATAGCGTGAACCAAGAGCAATTGTTTGAGAGAGCAGATGTAGTAGACAACGCTGGCAGTTCCTTTCAGAAAAAGGTCACGCCCTTCCCTGTTAATATTAGTCACTCCCCGCAAATTTCTTCCCCTCCCATCCCCTCATAACGGGCAATTTTCGCAACAGAAACCACGAGGAGAGTGACCATCGGACGCAAAAAAAAACAGAGAGAAAGGAGCGCAACAAAGAATACAGGAAAACTAAACAACAACAAAAATGGTACAATGTTACATTACAACACCCGCTGCAGAATTTTTGTGAACGGAAACTCATAGCAGGGTAAGGCCAGCGGAAAGACACACCCACGACTGCACTACCCGGTATTAGCGTGTGGAAAACAGTCGACCAGCAACCATATACCAGAAATCAGTGCGACGTCGGGAAAAGTAGAAGAGTAATAATGAGAGTAAAAGGAGGAAAGGAAAAAACCGACAGTCGAAAAATAGAAATCAATAAAATAAAAGTGAGGCGCAAGGAATCTCAGCTGTTTCAAACTGGAAAGGACATAAACTACGGTCAAACTCTGTTGCTCTCTCTAACCTCATCGAAAGAAGAAAAATGTGATTAAAAAAACAAACATTTCTGTGTATCCCCCCTCTGTTTGCATCTGGGACGAGATGCCAACACCAGAAGATAGTCCTCTTCGTATAACTCTCTCCATCTATGCATTAGCCGTTCTCACTGCTCACGGTTTGTCCTGGAGCTCCCGACGATGGTGTCGTCAATGATGCGCGCATTAATGCTGACGGTGCAATTCCCAACTTCACATTCTGTGGAGAAACCATGGATGACGCCACGCTATCACTATTTTCGGTGATGCTGCTGCTGCCACCCCTAACACCACATTCGCTGGCTCCACTCTCACTCATCTGAACACCCTCCACAACACCCTTTCGTAGGAACTCCCTTGCTTTTCGCAACAACTCCTTCTTGTCCATACCCTCCCAATCCCGCAGCGGCTTCGACAATGGGCTGTATTCCAACACGGGGAAAGAGAGCCCACCCAAGTGCGAAGCGTATATGCTCTTTCTACGGGGTTGTCTATGACTAATAACGACACGGTGGAATAGGTCGAGGCCTTTATGGCGGCTGTCTCGCCCGTATCGTGCGCTATTATGTGTTTCCCGCGGTGGAAGGCTACCATGAACCTCCACAACACCGGTACGTGGTGGCGGTCCTTTAAGGGCACCACAGGCACCTGATGTTGATATTAACTCACTCCCTTTTGGTAGAACAAGGGCTCCCTCCTCCTCCTCACGCGCCATGTCAATCAGATAGGATTTTAGGTCGAGTATGTGCTTGTCATCCACCTCCGAGGGGTATAAAGCATGTTCAAAATGCGCAGCCCGCAAAAGAGCTAAGCGAGCCGGCTCCCTCTTCTTCTTCTTTGGAATTAGGTCCCCCGAATCTCTCCGCAGCGCCGTGCATAAGGGCGCCTGTGCTGTTAACGGCGCGGCAGCTAGCATCTTGGCTCCACATTTGATATCCTCATAGGCGTTTTGCAATTCTTTCTGTGCGATACTACTCAACCTCTGCTGCTGCTCACTGTTGTAAAACGTTGCTCGATCGTATACTCGCTGCATCACATGTTCTTCAACATACTTCTTGAGCGACTCCACATGAGTGGTATCCAACACAGCGAAGTCGGCGAGAGGAGACTTGTTGCAGTAGTCTCTCTGGATGGCAAGTAGGATGTTTTTTGGATGTTTAAAGCGACTCATAGCAGAGGCAGAGTACTGGTTAAAGACGTGTTGGTCAAGGTTGGGGTCAGGTGCCCACACATAACCCTCACAGGCCCCAATGTAACGTGTGTTATGGCGTAGTTGATAAGCGCATTCGAGACTGGCCATAAAACACGAATCAAAGACCATCGCCTCAAATTTTCGCTTGCCGAGAATGGAGGCGAGCTCATGGCATTGCAACGCCAGTTTGTTCTCCTCTAATTCCAGGTAATCTCCCATCCCATGACCACCGTACACAAAATAACTCCGACCGGGGTCGTGGCAACGCTGTAGAAAGTCTTCAAGCATGTCCTGACGATAGCCAACAACATTTTCGTAGTTCTTCAATGTGTAGTCGCTCCCAGTGATACTTGCTTCAAAGCTCCCACCACTGGAGTTAAAGGCAAGCATGCAAAGATCGGTAACGCCCTTTACCTTCCTCATTTGCTGAAACTTCCAGAATGGCCACCCCGACACATTTTTAATGCAACTGCAGACCACGATGAGGCGGTTATTTGGTCGTGGGGCTCGGGACAACATTACGTTACTGCCGGCCGTAACTGTGTTTACTTATTGAACTCTCTATTATTAACTTTCTCTCCCTTACGCCTACTTGACTACTCCACTTCGCCTCCTTTTCCCTCCCTCTCCGGTTCTCGCACAGTAGCAACAGTAGAATCTCTCTATACGCAACACGCTAAGTTATTAATCTCCTTTACCTTCCGCTTACCTTTTCCTTTTATTTCTTTTTTTCTTTCGCTATCACACTCGTCTCCCTCACTTAACCCCCCCCCTTTTCTTAAAAAGGAAATAAATTTAGCCTCCCTGCCAGCTATATGTATACGTATGTCTGTATATATATATATATATATATATATATACGTGTGTGTGTGTGTGTGTGTGTGGACGGTCGGTCAAAGGTAAGTCGGCCTTCGTAAAAGGGTAAAAGCAGGTTGCTGCTGCTGTTAACCACAATGGGCGAGCTTGCGCCTGCACGACCTCAACGAGGGATACGCTTTCTCACAGAGATATGTTTCTTCCTTTTTCCCTGTTTCGTTTTGATCGTCGCTAGTGCGAAGGATAGTGCACGCCGTGCTGATATTTCCGTAAAGTGTGTCTTTCGCCGCTCCGCTCTAAAAAAAGCGATCGCGTTCGCGTGTGGCAAAGTTTCGGGATAAGATATTAGTGGCCGCTCCGAGTCTGCGGCAATGCTGTAATTTGGCCACCCCTCCTTCTTCAGTCCCCGTCTTCTTCAACCTAAGGAACAAACATAGAAGTGGGAAGACAGCAAAAAAAAAAGGATGGATTAGCGAAACACAAAAACAAGGAAAAACAGTGCAAAGTAAAGGAGAGCGAAAGAGGAATCTCTTTCATTCCAACTAGCGTTGAGTTAAGCACGGCACCAGAGGAATGTACAGTAGTCACGCTTTGATTTTATCCTTCTCCACAACGCTTATACAAATAATTCAGTGGGCCACAAAACATCATCCCAAAGAAGTGAATACCTGTAGAATGAACGCTACAAAGGGCGTATTACAGGAAAATGGGGGGAAAAAATGAAAGGTGAAGCAACAAAAATCGCTTTGAACAGAACGGAACCCTCTCGCCCCGCCCTCCTCCTAGTCTTTAGGGCGCCCAGTCCATTCATCTAAGTGACATCTAATGTGACAGTTCATGCCATTCTAGTACATGACCCAAACAACTTACATGCATAAGCTGTTAATAACCGTTGATGGTGCGAACGCTCCCACCCCTTTTCTTTGATGCTCCGCACACGAGATGATAGAACTAACTGGAGAACCACATTCGTCTCTGCATTGCCCTAAGCTCCTGTCGCATAAGGTTCACTTCGCTATTGACACCCTCCACCTCCAGTCGTCGCCACTTCTCTAACTCTCTCAATCGCTTTTTGTCCTTTGTTCGTTCCTCCCGCAGCCGCGTCAACTCCGCCCCGCGTTGAACGAGAAGAGCACCATACCGCTCGCGTTCAGTAATTAGTAATGCCCTCCGCTCCTGAAGCTGCCGACGCAGGCGCTCGGTGACCACCTTAGCATTTTCATCTGCAATCTCTCGTTGTCTCTGCAGGTCGACGGTGTGTTTCTGCCTCTCTTCCTTCAGAGTTGCTAGTGCATCGCTAAGGGCTACCTGGAGCCGTTCAACGGTGCCGCGCAACTCCCGGTTCTCAATACGCATGTCGTGCCGTGTCTGGATGAGATCCGCCAGGCTCGCCTGATGTAAACCGTGCAGCCGTTCAATTGAGGCGAGGTGAGTACCCGTCATCTCCGTCCGCCGACGTTCCAGTTCTCGCTCCTCCTGCAGTCGGCTCGCTCGCTCGGTCTCGTGCATGGCTCGCTGCGCGTCCAGCAATGACTTCAGCATCTCAACCTCCTCTCTGAGAGCAGCCACGAGGGCAGATGACGGGGAAGAAAGTTCGTTTGCTGAGTTGCTGGTGTACGGGTCCTCATCGCCTGTGGTATCATGCTGCTGGGTGGCACACGCTTGCCGCAAGCTAATGGTTTGCTGTCCGCTGCGACGTTTTGACGTAGTTCGCCTGGTCGGTGAGGTGGAGGCAGTGGGATTTGGAAGCTTCTGAGCTCCCGATCTCGCTGCAGCGGTTTGCTTCATGAGTGCAGCAATCGTCGCACGATCGTCCCCCGCCTGCGCGTGAAGCGCGACGTTTTCATACATTAGGCGATTCGCCCGTTCCCTCTCTTCCTGTAGCATTGAGCGCGTTTCTGAAAGTTCTCTCTGAACCTTCCCTAATTCCTCAACTCTCTGAGCAGCCTCACATCGTAAGCGCTGCGCCTCGGCCTGCTCGGGCTTCAGGCAACTGTCGATTCGCTCAATCAACGCCAACTTCTCCGCATCATGCTGCTTAATTGTGTGCCTTAGCATTCGGACATAATCTTCAGTAATCGCAACCGCCTCAGTGAGTGTCTGTGAAGTTGCCGCTGTGACAGGGCCACCGCTGCTGCCACTGTCCTGCCTAACTGCAGTGGGCATCAGAAGGGACTACAGCCGGAATGGACGGAGTGGAGCAGAAAGTTGGAAGCCTAAAGACGCACTCAGCGCCGTCAGCGATTAAAATCGACACCCACCATTGCAGAGGGAAAATAACGAGAAAAAATACGAAAAAAAAAAAGTAACTAAAATAACTCCAAGCGGCAAATCAGCCGTTTATACCTAATGGCTGACGGTCGCGCACCGCATCTCAACCAACATACCACCTCCAGTATAAAAATAACCCAAGGTAACGGAAAAGCAACGGAAACTGCCATGCCGCTGTTCGATTCTCAATGTATACCAAAGAAGGGGGAAAAAACGTCACACGCGAAATGTCGTTATGTAAGATGGCATGGAAACGAGATTAAGAAATAAAATACCGCACATCACGGATCAAATATGTCACCTTAATCGTTACGTGCAAATGCGGTCCTTCCTAACCCTCACCGCCCACCAGCGATCGGCGCGCCCGCCCCACAGTTAATGCAACTCTTTAGGGAACAAACCGCTTTCACGTGGGGAGGCGGCGTCATGTGACCCCCGTATTTCACACTCTCGACATTAGAGTGCGATATAATTCAACATTTTTACTGCTCATAGAAAACAGCTCCCCCGCACTCGGTACGAGTTATCCGATATTTAAATCTCTGACATTTTGGTAGATACGGCAGACTACATGGTATGCTCAACTGAAGCACCTGGCCTCCAATACTGTTTCCTAAAGAGTAAAACTAAAAATGCGGGAGAGTAGAGAATAAGACTGGGAAAAGTTGAGCGCGATATGGCACACCAAGGAAAACGCAGACCCATACAGGTACTCTCACACATATCTCCACAACGGAAATAACAAAATGGAGTAAGCGTAACAACACGGCAGTCGAGAATCGAACAACGGTGCTGACAGATTAACAATGAGGAGGGAAATGAAGGTAGTTGTGAAGACACATGGTCGCGCATCGAACAAATGAGTGAATAGAGTAAACGGCTGACCGGCGCTCGTCACAGATATACAAAACTACCTGTGGTTCCCCTACTATAGGAGGGAATTTTAAAAAGAAAAAGAATCGGAGACTAGGGACAAATGTACAACAACGGAAAATCTCGTCTCACTTTGGGGTGGTGAGTGTTAGACTCGCATCATAATGTCTCGGTGAGGTGGAGCCAGTAACAGGAAAAAAGACAGAAGAGGTTATACGAAGAAATCATGCACATACATATATTTATTTACTTGAACAGATAAGTAAAGGGGAAATGGAGAAGTTATGGCTCTTTGCGTCAAATTACAACACCAGGAGCGTCGGCCAATCTCGTTATTTCCCACAACCAAACGACTCAGGAGCACCAAACAAAGTAGTAAGGGGAGAGTTCAGAAAAATAAAAAGGAAAGGAAAAATATTAATAACAAGCCTCCACCGTTATGGATTTATTTCATAATATATCCCCAAGGGGCGAAGGAAAAAAAAAACGCTACCACACAAACCCTTCGGCACATTCATCAATAATATTCGCGATAATAAAACTAGAAAGAAATAAAGATATGAACTTACAATAGTGAAGGGAAAACAAAGTACGATAGAAAGTATTGAATAAGCTTGGCTTTTGAAAGACGTCCCCATTTCACCACCCTCAAGAAGGAGGGATAATGAGACTATGAGCTCAACATTATCGATACCCTTTCTTCCTCGACTGTAATATGCAGAGCAGTCCTGGTGGCCCCTAGCCGAATAAAGCAATATGGCGATTCTAAAGCACCGTCAGAGTAATTCCTCTTCATATTGTTGTTGTCACTTCCACATCATAGTGCTGCGCACGCCCTCATATCCGTTACAAAACACACACACACATTTTGTCGCGGCACAGGGTCCACTCACTCCATCCATAAACATTCTTTGCGTTGCAAGTTGATTTTATGCTCATCCCTGCTAACAGTGTTAATATTCCTTCGAGAGATAGCCAAAACATCATCACTCAGTCCCCCTGCGGTCCCTTGAGCCATAAGGTGCAGCACTCGTCTCCGCTGGCAACTCAAGCCGTATGGAATTGATATCATTCGCACCCTCCGGTTTCTCAGGGAGGGACTCGGCTGCAACCCGGCGGCCCTCCAGTGCCGATCGAACCAACTTGAGGTATTCGCAGTGCACGTATGTATTTGCTCCAAATGCAGTCAAGTTGAGACCGAGCATAACGAGAAGTGGCATTTGAACACACACACGCTCCAAGCAAACCTCCACCCCGAGTTTGTTAGCTTCATACGTATACCACTCCCCGTACAAGAGACGGTTGTACAGTATGGTGGAACAGGCCGTGGCGACGAAACAGTAGTTGTAGTGTAACCCCAAATCCTTGGCGTAAATTGTGTTCACAACAAGGATAGTCACCGAGGCAATGATGCCATTTCCAATGGCACCCACAACAAACGCAAACGGTAATACGTATTCATTGGACACGGTGAGAAAGAGAACAAGCATGATGGTGATAGCGGCTGTTGGTATGAAGAGTGTGACTGTGATGGGAATACGATCCTCCGCCTTGCGCTTCTGTGACCATATCTCAAGGTAGCTCATAATGAGACGGCCCGCGGCGCTTCCCGTACCGTTCAGCACAGTTAGTAAAGTATTGAGGGAGTCATCAATCTCTTTGCCGGCAAGGGCAGCGAAAAGGAAGCGGGTGTTTATCAAGACAACAAACTCAGCCCCAAGGGTACAAAATAGTGACCAAAAGAGCGCCCACAGCCTCAATGTCTTGACGCTATCAATGAAACGCGTCTGGTACTGTGGTGGGATGTAGTCCAGCTCATCTATCTCACCCTCGGACGATCCGTCGTCCCTTCTTTGGTCTTCAATGCTCCCCGCGGAAACCTGGCTCTCCTTACGCCAGAACCTCCAGCTTTTATCCAGGCATTTGGCCGGTAGGCAAACAATTGGATACAGAAGCCATATAACCACAAACACTATTGTAGAGGCCTTTCGGTTGAACGGCGACACATCCGTATACGCAATCAGGGCACTTTGTAGGGGCAGAACAATGATGAGCACAGTGATAATGAGCAGCCCAATAGCAAAGCGCAAGGTAGGAGGCTCCTGTCTTAAATACACAGCCTTTGTTGCCTCACGTCTCGTTATCTCCTCTTCCGTTAGGTGCTTGAGCATATAGTCCGTTATTATGTAAGGAGCCGAACGCATCACGAGCATCACAACAATACCAACGACAGCCCCAAACGCCAGAAGGAAATAAAAGTAATTCGTGGGGTCGTCCTCGAAGAACGCTAACTGTATTGCCCCCAGCAAGGCGGAGCCCAAACCAATAAACGTCTTCATCACCGCCACGATCCAACCCTTTGCAGTAGGAAACTGAGTTAGGGTCGTCACCACGCAAGCAAGGTCATAAAGACCACTTGCAAAGTTGAAGATGCCATTAAAAACGCACAACAGAACAACGGAAGCGGTAATGGTACCCCCAAACGTCAGTGCCATGAAAAGCAAACCGGTGGCCATCATGACAAAACCCATCACCAATACGGGGAAAACACCGAAGTAGTCGTACACAAAGGCGTAGGGCAGACCAAAGTAAGATAAGACAAGACCAACGGTACTGATCGTCGTCATTTCGGCCTGTGTGAAGTGGTACCGCTCTTGCAAATCTCCGCTGAATATGTTGAAGCGAAGGTGAGGGACACACAAACACAGCCGAAAACACCGACTACGAGAATCGCGAAGCGCTTCGGTTCACTTATCACAAGCTTGGGTTCCGGTCCAACCTCAGTAGCACGTTCATCTCCTTCAGTGACACTCATTTCGAGCAAGCGCAAAGGCAAGTAGATCCGACGTATGGAAGCAATGTATTAATGCGCCTGAGGGCTTCTTTCCTCTGGTGGTAGTAATACGTGAAGATGAAAAGAAGTCGCCTATCAGGGTCAGGAGCAACAACTTTTACTCCGGAATACACACTCCTCTTTGTTTCTTCGCCACTTTACCCTTTGCGAAGGGGGCGTATTACCGTTGAGAAGCCTTGGGTCAACTGACTGTTAGACGACCTAGAAGAGAGTAGAAGGAAAGGCAAGGGGCACGTTAGTGAAGTTCACACGGGTATACATGTGGTAGCAACAGGAAAAATTTGTGTGGAAGCAACACCCGACAAGGTAAACATAACGGTCCACCAAAACATGACACCATGATGAAAACCCACCGAACAACCATATCAAATACCCCCAGCGCAGCCAGCATTGTCAGCGGGTATGCTGAACAATACAAACCCTGACGGCACCGCAGAACTCAACAACAGCAGCATCTGTTGCTGGCATCAGGTCAGTCGCCATTGACGTACTTTTCCCTTCCATCGCCTGGAGGCATTGGGGCAGCAGCACATCCGCCACCGGAACGTAGCGAAACAGGCCCAACGGCGCGAGAAAACGGCCCCACTGCCGTGTACGCCGTGTTAAACGAGTCGCCACAGTTGCCCTCACCTCAGCTCGCTTCTCATTGAGCAGCCATTGGTGCAAGGTCGCGCACCTCCGATACAGTAACACCGACATCAGCACGCAACTCACGTCACAGACCGGCGTCAAACAGAACGAAGGTAACTGGGAGGACGTAGGTGAAAGCAGATTAAGGACACCCTTAATGTGAGGTGGGGTTAAAAGCACTAAGCGTGTGCCACCCAGCGATTCTTCGTTACCAGAGGCCCTAACAGCCGCTGCTGAGGAATGGTGTTGAGCGGGAATCACAGGTTGAGAAAGTTCACTAAGAGCAAACTCAATTAGTGTTTCGCACAGGAGCGGTACGGCAGAGGCGATATCTTGACCTCCTGGTACCGCATGGGATGCGTTCAAACCGCCACCACCATCACCACCTGTTGTGGTGCCAGGTTGAGATGACGGCTCAGTGACCCGCAGGCGCTTTAGCCGCAATGTCGCGCGCGGTGTCTCATCTGCCCTTAAACCAGCCGCTGAAGAAGGAGATTGTGTGACCGGGGTTGCACCCCCCACAGACAATTCGCTGCTACGAGTCGTCCCCAATTTCAAGTTACTGTAGACAAAGCTGCTCAACATAGCCTGGAGTCTTGAACGAAGCACCGCTACATGTTCGTCATTCTCCTTGCCCCTGGCCTTATTGGAGACAATCGTCTCAAGCAACTGCCACACGCGTCCAGCAATATAAAGCTGTGACACCGGTAGCCGCAGAGCCAGCGCAGCGAAAAAGGCGGACCCGCTCTTAACACCCAACTCCCCAAGCAACGGCCCCCCGTCGCTCTCTAAATCGGCGAAGGACGGCCCCAAAAGGGCTACATTGGGGTGGTCTAGCGCGTGGCGAACCACCTGCGAAGCTAAGCAGTATCCATCATACAACACAAGAAGGAGGGCGTGTGGTGCACAAAGAGCGACGGTCTCACAGCCCTCCAGGCCCCCGTCCTGCTCCAGCAACAATAGCCCACCTGCCAAAGTGTCGCAAAACGAGGGATTTTGTGCCGAGTGACCCCCACTCTCGCTAACCACAACACCTCCCCCCAACGCACTCCCCATTTGCCGTAATTCACCTAACCACAGGCGAAAAACTGCGTGTAGAGCCAACACGGTGGTGCCTTCAAGCACATCGAATTGATCACCATCACCCTCTTTCCCCTTCAAATCCTTCTCCCCACCGAGGAGAGGGTTCACTAACACACGCCGAAGCGCAGGCCAAAAGCCCTCGCACATCCCACCCACCAATAGATTGTGCAGAGAGTCCACCGAGCCGCGTCCGCTTCCTTCGAAACAAAGCTGATGCCACGTATTTCGCCACGATGCCGGAACAAACGGTTCAACCACATCCTTTTGGAGCATCACCAAGATGCGCAAGGGGTACTGGAAGGCCAAAAAGGTGGCGAGACCAGGTGGAAGTTCCCCTAATGACAATGAAGTGGGATGTGCAGGATTCCACGAGTCAAGGAGTGCAGAGAGTAGCTCACTGACATCAGTGCTGCGAAAGTCCACAGGTGGTTGGGACCGGGAGGCATCCTTGGCTCCACGCACGAGGGAAAAAAGTGGTAAGGAATGTCTAAGACGTGTCGGCGACTCAGAGGAGTTTGGCCTGGAGAACGCTGTCATGCGCTCGGTGGGTCTTAAATAAAGCTCGTGACTTAGCCGCAGTAACAGTGCAGCGTTGTACGGTGGACAGAGTTTCTCAAATACGAAATGTCGACATGTTTCATTTTGGAGCCCCCCAGCACTGATAAGGCGCAATGTCAGGCTCCCACGTTCCAATGCAGACATTCGAGGGAGAGCCACTTGCGCTGTCCTCCGCAACATAAAGGTAAGCACCGATCCCAACACAAAATCCATGTGCCCCTCCTCAGAAGTACATAAGGCACACAACTCGATGATTTCTTCCATCCGCTAGTGCTGCCGGGTGGGAGGGGGGGGGTGCGGATTGCCCTATGGAAAGGGGGAAGTTGTCTCTTAGAAGAAACACGCAACTAAGCACAACTCTCACCTCACCAAAACCACCGCGGTTCTCTCCTTTCCACGAGCGAGAGCCTCTACACGTGCATGTATACGCGTGAACATGAAGGGAAGAACAGTATTTGTTCAAATGATGAAATAAGTGTTCAAGAGTGAGGAGAAACAAAAGGATATACCGTATATTTGTCACAGAGAACCGATTAAGATTTAAAAGAAACAGCGTAACAACAAGAGCCGCATGGCGGGGCGATGAAGTCCCAGCAGTCCCGTGACCAACACGATAATAAAACAGAAAGAACGGAGTAAAAAAAAAACGGAGTGATGCACCACACATCAAACAGCTCTACCTAACCCTCATACTGGTCCAAAGTTAAAAACGCTTGGTGTGTGGCAGGAGATAACCAACCATTCCAAGTACGCTTGTGTGGTGTAAATCGAAAAACAAAGAAAAAAGTAAAGTAAAACAGACAACAATTTTAAAGAACAGTGGCGCCAACTAGCAGTAACAGCAGTAATAACGACAATACCGCGAGCCTCAGTCTTACACCCCATTTTCCTTATCTGTGTTCCCCTCCTCAACTTACCCCGCCTCGTCCAACTTCATACGGGAGCGAACTCAGATGATATGCATAGCAGTAAAGTAGTAAAAATAATAATGATAATAATAACGCTGTAGCGAGTAAACGAGTAAACTCGCAAAACACCGCACACTGGGCATAGCGATGACCGTTAGGGTTACCTAGAGAGGCATAAATGAACCCCGCAACCACAACGGCTGCAGTAGCAAGTGACAGCAGTAACGATGACGAAGACTGCAGGAAGTACATAAATAAATAAAAGGAAGCCGAATGATTTTTGGATTTTTTTTTTCAAAAACAAAGAAGAATTCACCATGTATTTATTTTCCTTCCCTTCCCCTTTCCCGCAGTTCCCCTTGTGAGTGGGTGGATGAGTGTGTGTGTATGTGTTCTCCCTTTTTCCTCCACGACCTCATCCCAATCCGCGCCTACACAAACCCCAAGAGAGCAGGTTAAGGAAATCATGTAGAAGAAATCTCCAACATGGGCAGTCAAGACCCTTCATTCACATTCGTTTCCCCTACAACGATTTTCCAAATTCGGGAACCGATACTTGCACGCCATGTGGCTACAATTTTCGGAAGTACTCGGTAAGTAAGGCAGGGCCGAAGCCTGTTGCCCCATTGCTGTTAAACACTGGGTACGCCAAATCCACGTGGATGTGCGCGCCAGTGAATTTCGGGCTCAAATGGGTAGTAATGAAGTAACCAGCACATGAAACACCAGCATTGTCACGTCTCTCCATCAAGTTGGTCATGTCGGCATGATTGCTCTTGAACTCGGGCTCGTGATATTCCGGGCAGTAAAGCACCGGGAAGCATGTCTCCCCTGACTCCCGTCCCGCCCGCAACATTGCAGCTTCAGCCCCCTCCTCGTTGACGTACAATCCCGCATGGTGGCGACCAGTGGCAATACCTTGCGCTCCCGTAAGAGTTGCCATATCGATGACAACATCTGGGGTAAAGGACAACTCATTCGTCGCGTGGAAAACACCATCGCCGAGCACAATGCGGCCCTCTGCGTCAGTGTTGATTACCTCCACCGTCTTGCCAGACTTCATAACGATGATGTCGTCGTTTCTGTAGCTCTTAGGACCAATGGCGTTCTCCGCGAGGCACAATGTGCAACTGAGCTGCACTGGCTGCTGAAGCCGCACAGCTGTCAGAAAACCGCAAAACACGGCTGCCGCTCCACCCATATCATGCTTCATCAATTTCATGTAGTCGGCCGGCTTGAGCGCGAGACCGCCACAATCATACACGATGCCCTTGCCGACGAGGGACACCTTTTTGACGGGAGTGCCCTTCGGTGTGTACAACAGCGTTACGAGACGAGGAGCCTCAAAAGCAGCCTTTCCCACACTGTATATGCCTCCGTAACCGCGCTCACACAAATCGTCACCACAAATGACGTCCACATCGAAGCCAAGCGCCTTTGCGTAGCCTTGCGCAATTTCTGTGAAGGTTGCAGTGGTTAGCAGGTTGGGAGGCGCGTCAACAAGACGCTGGCAGAGTTGCGTCGAAGTGGCAACCGCCTCCAAGTCCTTTGGCGGGATCGCGGGCGGCTCCGGGAACACCACCTGCAACCGGCTGACCTTACCACTGTTGTAAGCCGCCGCTGCCGCACCATCCTTTGCGGAGAAGTTGTGCTTTCCACAGCGTGCTACAGCAGCAGCGATGGGAAGGACAGCATTGGAAAGCACAAAGACATCCACCGTTGTATTAGGCTCTTTAACTTCGTCCAATGCAGCAGTTACAAGGGCAGTCACAACATCCGGTCGGGCAGGGCAGTTGTTGCGAGATGCCTTCGTGGGCACCTCACCAATGACAACGCGCACGAACTTTGAGCCTGCCGCATTCGCAAGTCCCTCCACCAAAACACCGTACGTCCCACCTTCCTTCACCCGCTCAACAGCTTCAGCAACAGCGGGATTGTAAAATGGTAAACGCTGGACGGCGGGGTCACGGAGTTGCTTATGAGTTCCAACAAGAACAGCGAGTCCTGAGGACAGTATACCCTTCTGGTTGCTTTCGTAGGCGGCGACATCGGTGAAGCAAACATTGGTTTTGTATTCGACGCACGACTGGACGAACGCAGAAAGCTCTTTTGCTTCGGCCTTGGGTAAAGTAGGCATGGGACTCTCCTTCTTATTTATTGACTTGTTTTGCGTGTGTTTCTTTCCTCCCTCCCTTTGAGCTTCAGGTCCCCTTATGCACCTTATCTCTTATTGTTGTTGCTACACTCCCTTTTTAACAAATTCCTGCTAACGTAAGTCCCAAGCAAGAAATATTGCACTTCTGTCAACTTATATGTACTTCGGTTGTTAGCAACTCAATGGCGATATACCGGTGAAGTTCGAACGTACTCCTTTCAAAGAAAAAAAAAATCGAGATTTGCTTTTCCATGGCAAGAAAACAAAGGAGAAAATAGAGGCGCAGGAGTGACCGCATATTGGTATCAAAGGTGTGAGAGCCTTGGTATCTGTCAAGTTTAAGAAATTTTTGCCTTTCAAAAAAAAAAAAAAAGACAAAGACAAAGTTACCCAATTTCTTCCGTCAACGCAACAGTGGAAGCGTAGAAACAGAAAAAGGGACAAAGAAACATTAAAAACAGCAGTAAGGGTGATAATGATAATAACAATAATAATAATAATAAAAGTACGACCTGTCTCCTGATTTAGCACTTGTTTGGTCCGTAAATTTTATCCATTCTGCGGGCGACTTGTCATTACCGCCTCCCCCCCCCCGCCCCTCCTCAGGTAATAATCCGCTGATTCGCTTCTTCAACTTACCTTTCCTTTACCCTTACTTTCCACATCTTCTTTTTCCCCCTTTTTAAAAAAATCTCTCTTACTTTTCCTTTTTCCCTTTTCTGTTCCTTTTGATTCAATTTTCCCCAATAGTTCTCTTCTCTCTCCTTACATTATTTTTCTTCCTTAGGTTTCATTTTTGACATATTTCCTCCATTCCCACCACCCATACATCTACAACCCCCTCCAAATGTTGCAACAGCAAAACGGAATAGGGAAGAAGGTGGAGACAGGACAGGAGAAAAGAAAAAAAGAAAGAAAGAACCAACGTCTAATTCGGATATTCAATTAGAGAAGAGGGAATAAACTTACGCATATATATATATATATTTATATTTATATTTATATATTTCCCCTCCACCCTTTCAACTGTAGGATATATATATAAAAAAGTAATTGATTGCTAATGCTACTATCATTATTATTAGAAAAAATGACAATAATAATGATAATAGCAATAACAATTATTATAATAACAGGAATAGCAGTTACATATATATAGTTTTAATATAGATATAAACAGCACGAAACGCCGTGAGTAGTAATAGTAGTAGTATTCCACCGGCAACTTGTGTAAGTCCAAGTGCACGTGCAGAAAAGCGAGTGCATATTTTTTTTTAAATTAGAAGTGCTTGGTTGTTTGTTTGTTATTAATGATAATTGAATGGAAAGGGGGGGAAATGGATTTAAATTAGCGTAGATATTTTTATGTTCGTAAAATAAAGGAAGAAAAAAAAACAGTAATTGTGGTCACAAAGACAGCAACTGTGGCGGAATAATATGGAAGGTCTAAATGAACGAGAAAAAAAAACACCGCTGGAGTATCAGAAGAATGTCCCGACACCTTCAGAAACAAAAAAACAAAAGTGGGTGAAAAATGATTTCTCATCATTATCAATATATATATATATATATATATATATAATACATACATGTTTATATGCATGTATGTATATCATACCCCTACGGGGTCAAAAAATGATTGTAAACATAGCTTAAAACGTTTCAACTGGATAAAGAAAGTAAATAACATAAGCGGCGACAACAACTAAAAAGAGAAAAAAAAAGGGTTATGAAACATGCAAAGAAAAAATAGTAGTAACAATAACAATAATAAGAGTAATAGTAATGGCAGTAGTAACAATAATAATAAAAATAAGATAGCGAAATTGGCAGAAGCAACACTTCCTTCCACCCACCACAGACGCCACGCAAAGAAACAAACAAACAAACTAACACGTAAACGCAAACATGCACGCATATACATATATACATATGTGCATACATTCATTCCTTTTTGTAGCCAATCCCTCATTCAATATCTCTGAAAGCTGCAATAATCATTGTAGTAATTCTTATCACAACAGTTCCTGCTTATGTACCTGTTGTTGTTTTAACAGAAGGGGGCAAGAAAAGGAAAAGGAGAAGCGAATGGGAAACCCTTTTGCCCTTAACCCCTTTTCGTTTCTTCCCCTTTTTTGTTTTGTTTTGTCTTGTTGTTTTTCATTTTTTATTTTTTTTTTCTTTTTGTGATTCTCCCTTAGCTTTTCACTTCTGGACACCCACAGCGCCACGCCTCGATGAGCCAAATCGCTCAGTTGGAGCGGGAAAACGAAACAAAACAAGCAAACAAATACAGAGTAAGCAGTAATTTAAAAAAGGGGCTCGAAACAGGCACAAGTATGAACTGTACGCTCACACGCGCAGCAGTTCATCTCTCACACATGTTAACAAACAAGACATGCTATCACCGAAAATAAGCAGAAATAAGCAGAGTGAAAACAAAAAAAAACGAAATAAACGAAATAAAAACAAAACGCAACCGGACGCATGCATATACAAACAAAAATGTATACACGTACATACGCACGTGCATACATAAATATATATGTAATTTTTGTGATATATTTATATCATATATATATAGATAGATAAATTTATCAAGAGGTGTGAAAGGGACAAAAAGAAAGAATTGGAAACATATGTCATCAACTACATATCATCTGTCACCGGCCGACACAACAAGCCGCAGTAAACACAACAGCGGGGAAAGGAAAATACACAAATGCGTATACAAGTAAAATAATCAAATTATATACCTGCATTTGTACGTGTTTGTGTTTTACATCTTTCATTTCCCTCTTCTTGTATTTTCTTTTCTTTTCTTCTCTTCTTTCATTACTTTCTTATTTCATTTTTCAGCCCATTCAAAACCAATTTTGGAAATTTTAAGTGAATGGGCTTTCCTCTTTTTCTTTTTCGTTTTTTTTTGTTTTCAGCACAAAATTTCCTTCTTTCCCCCCTCCGTCCTGCTGCCGCTGTCGCCCCTTTCAGCTTCAAACTCATTGTTACAAAAAGCAACATCCCGCTTCTTTTCGCCATGATATGTGTTGTAGGCATTCAAATACGGTACATTTTTCTTTCATACACTCATCTCCTCAACTGCAAACTTGTCCCTATTATTATTGTTTTGTTTTGTTTTTGTTTTGTTTTATTCTTCTTCCTTCCTTCCTTCCTTCCTTACATCCTTCCTTCCTTCCTTTTCCCCCTTCATCTCTCTCTCTCCTCATCCACCTCATTTTTTTCTGTTTCCATCATCATTACTTTTCATTATATTTTATTAAAATAAAATATAACGCAGATCTTACTCATTTCCTCTTTTGTTTCTTTCCCCTTCCTTTTGTATTTTTTTTTTCATGAACTTCTCCACAGCTCTTTTGTCATCTCCCTTCTTTGTTCTTTTTGTTTTATTTTTGAGACATGACCGAATAATCTCCGCTGAATGAAAGGAGGAGAGGGGGAAAAAAAAAACTCACACGCTCCATCATGCATTCAACGTTTTCCTTTTCTTTTTTTTCGTTTCTTCTTTTTTTTTTTAATTTACTTATATATATATATATATATATATATTACTTTTTTATTACCAATTAGAACTATTATTACTATCATTATTTTGCTCCCTTTCTCTTCATCTTTTTTTTTCTTTTTTCTTCTTCCTTCTTTTTCTTAATGTCCTCCGAGAGAGGGGGGGGGTTAAAAAAAAAATGACAAAAAAAAACACGCCAAATGAAAGAAGAAGAAGAAGGGGGGGAAAAAAAAAACAGACGCATGCGCATGTTTTTGTTAAGATTCAAAAACAATTCTACACCTTCTATTGCGCCGCCACGACACCCTCACCACAACCACCACCATATTTTGAAAAATAAAAGACAAAAACCAAAAAAGAAAAAGGGAGAAAAAACAAAAGCTCTGAGAAAATCATTAAAGTCACACATGGAAAGTTAACAAAAATAATAATATAAGTAAGAAAAAGAAGGAAGGAAAGGAGAAAAAAGAAAGGCGGCATATGATACGAAACATCGATTACATTTATTTTATAAAATACCCACTTTGGTAGGAGGGAAAAGAAAAAAAAATACACACACACCTCCGCTAAATTCTCTCTATTTCTTCTTTTCTTTTCCGTGGGTGTGTTGTTGTTTTTGCTTTTTCTTTTTTTTTTTGAAAAAAAAATTACGTTTTTTTTTTTTTTTCCACGGGGATCAAATTCTTTCCTTCCGTCAAATCTCCCACACCCGCCCTTGTCAAATTTTTATTTATTTATTTATTTATTTATTTTTCTTTCATTTTGTAATTCCTTCCTTCCTTCCTTCTTTCGTTTCTTTTTCTTTTTCTCTTTTCTTTTGAAAACTTTACTTTTTATTTCCTTTCACCACGAGTTGGTTGTAAAATTGTTGTTGGTGGTGGGTGGGAGCAGAAAAGCAGCAAAATGAGGGGGGAAAACAAAAAAAAGAGGTGGTGAGCGCATGAGCAAAATAAGACGTGAAATAAAAAAACAAAAGTATTTATTTAGTATTTATTTTATTTTATTTCACTCACTCTCCCAAATTGTATTTGCTACGCTCTCATCAGATACCCGTTACAACAACCACAAAAAGAAGAAAAAAGGAAAAAAAGAAAAGGAAAAAAAAGAATGACGAAGCAAGCAGAACGACAACAACAACAATAACGGTGGTATAAATTTAGAAGGCGAAAGTCAAAAGAGTACAATAATAATATTATTAATAACAATAAAGAAAGCGAGTTCGTTTATTAGCTTTTTTAAAACAAAAAAAACAAAAAAAAGCGTTTTGAACTTATTTACATCACGTTCTGGAATAATCTCTTTTTCCTCCTTCCTCTTTCCTTTCTCACGATCATCGAACTGAACAATAGCCGAACGACGCCACTTTTTTATATTTTCTTACTCTTTTCGCGGATAGAAGTTTGAACGCATAATAACCGTAAAAAAAAAAAAAAATCATGCATGTATTCATATTCTTACTGTCTCTTTATATCTCTTTATACCTCTCCCTTTTTTATTCTCTCTTTCTTTCTCTTTCTCTCTCTCTTACACAGACACACACACACATATACATACACATACACATATAGACAGTTTCTAGATTTAATTGAGAGCACCAGTGACGGAAATGTAAACTTAATATTGTAGGAAAAAAAGAAAAAAAGGAAACAAAAAAAGACACAAAACACATTCTCCAGTGCTCTGCAAAAAAAAAAAAAAGAAATTAACGGATACAAGAGGGTGTGCAAAGGGGATGGGGAAAAAAAAAGGAAATATATAATAAAACATATAAGAAAACATGTTCATATATAAAACATACACGTATATCTCTGTGTATATTTTATTTTCATGCATTATATTCCCCACTCATTCATTATTTGTTTTAGTTTCCTCCCCCTCCCCTTTTTTTATTTTATTTTATTCCGTGTGTGTGCATGCGTGTGCGTATATCTGAATTTGTGGTTTTATACTCTCTTCCTTTCCATTATTTCATTTGTACGCAATCAAAAATGTTTCAACAATTGCACATGTTTCATCTTATACGTATTCCTTTTCTTTTCCAGTTTCTTTACTCATTTAGTTATCCATCCACTTATTCATTCATTATTGATGTATACATTTTATATGGAGCTTCCTTTAGGATAATGGAGGGCAACACGTCGTTTCCCCTTTTTTTCTTTTTTTTAAAAAACAAAACAAAACAAAAAGACATAAACATGAAAGCATTAAAACATGTAAAAAAGGGGGGAAAAAAAGCAAAATGAGTGCTTGGAAGGATATAAGGAAAATGTGTAAGTTCGTGGGGTGGGGGGAGGAAAAGACGCGCAAGTGGGTGCACAATAATAAATACTGGTAAGAAAAAAAAGAAAAAGAAATAAAAGTCAACAAATATATATATTTATATATATATATATAATTATATATATATATAATGCAGAGAGTAAACTTAATGCACCTCACTTGCTTCCCCCTTTCCTGTTAATGCTGCGCGCACTTCCTTCACAGCACCGCCACCCCACCTTCTCCTCCCCCCCCCCCCCTCCCCCTTTTCTTTAAAAAAAGATAAAAACTTTAGATTTTTTTTTTTATTCGTCTCTTTTCTTTATTCCAAAACGGGATATTTTTGATTTGTCAGGCACATCATCCGCAAAATATTTTCATCACATGTCTTCTCTTCTCTCTTTTGTTTTTATTTTTTATTTTTTATTTTCTTCTTTTCTTTTCATTTCGTTCATTCACATTAACTTCCCGCCACTGTTTCTGGAGACGCGTTATGAAAAAAAGAGTTTGAAACCACCGACACAAACAAACACAGCGCACACACACGCAGAAAAGAAAAGAAAAACAAAAGAAAACATCCACCAGGTAAATAAATAAACAAAATGAATGAATGAAAGCAAAAAATGAAAAGGGAAGTGAGAGAAATGATGGAGAGAAAGCAAAAAAAAAAGAAGAGAAAGATATAAATGTGTAAGAACGAATGCATTTGAGTTTCATAAGCATGCAAAAAGGAACTCAAGACGCCGGCTTTTACCTCTTTTTTTTAATTATTATTATTATTATTATTACACATGAACACACACACACACACACACACACACACACACACACACACACGAGCACACGAATTATATATATATATATAATTCATGAACAAGAAAGAAAAAAAAAGAAAGAATTGGAAGAGGAAGAGGAAGAGGAAGAGGAAGAAGAAGAAGCATAAAAGGAATAAAAGATAAAACGAAAAAAAAAGAGATGTAAATAACTACTATAACCATAATGGAAAAGCAGTATAATGAAATTATATCACCAGTAAAATTATAATAATATTATCATTATTATTAATAACAATCAACAACAAAAATAATGTAAAGACTTTTTTAAAAAAAAGGAAAAGGAAAGGAAAAAGGGGGAAAAAACGAGAAACGGCGCGTGTCAAAGCATAATAGAAACAAACGAAACCGATTGCCAAAGGATAGATGTATAAGCACACAATAACAAAAAGTACCAATCACACATATGAAAAAAGTAAAAAAAAAACAAAGGCTCTGTAAAAACCCGATCAAAACGCCAAAAAGAAAAAAAAAGAAAACAACTGAAATATAGCCGATTAATCAAGATGAAGAGTATAAGGTGAAGGGGGGACAAAAAAAAACCAACGATCAACCAACAAGAAAGGGAGAGTTAAAAAAAAAAAAGAAGGCAAAAAAAGGAATAAGCAAAAACGGACTTGCGCTTGCGGATGATTCCCTTTCTTTTATGAGTATAACGTGAAAAGTATATGTGAAAGCATCCTTTGGATAATACGCATCCGTTAAACAACAAAACAGAAAAAGAAAAAGAAAAAAAATGCACTCTTTCAATGTGGTACAACACAGAGACCAAAAAAAGAAAACGTAATCACTCAACCCCGCAAGCACCTCTGAAAGCAAAACAAAAATGAGTTTTAATTCGCTTCCACCAACGTCTCCCTCTTTTTTTGTCTCTTTTCTTTTCTCCTTTTTTTTTCCTTTATGTCTCCTCTTGTTGTTTTGATCAAACCCCTTCAGAGTAGCGCTCATTCAATCATTTTTTTTTCTTTCCTTTTTTTTCGGTTCTTGTTCAACCTCCTCCTGCACATTTTTTTTCTTTTTTGCGATGCCCCTTTAGTGTCACCCAAGCCATCGAGAAAACATAAAAAGAAAAGCATAAATAAACGTAAAACACACAAAAAAACAAAAAAGAAAGGAAAAGAAAAGACAATACAACAAGAAAAACAAGACAATCAATTGGATGAAAAAAGAAAAAGAAAAAGGGAGGGGGAAAAACACAGAAGCAACACGACACCAAAAAAAAAAAAGAAGGAAGAGGAGGAGGGATGTGGGGAAGGAGTATTAATATACAGCGGTGCAAAATATTTTAGCCTCCTCCGTAATCGCCACCACCGCCACCGCCATCATAATTTTCACATCCTCCTCCGAGTCACAAGTGTGCGCGGGATGAACCTCGCAAAAAGAAGAAAAAACATAAACGACAAAAAAAAAAAATAGAGAATTGTAAAATGCCGCTTTCATCGTCTCCATTTTTGGTGCCGTCATTTCGAACCTGCACCTTACCAACGTCTCTTCCCTGGAAAATAAACTTTTTTTATTTTGAGTTTTTAATCATGTCACGTTTCCTCTCATTTCTTTCCGTCACATCATACATTCGAGATAATATCTCAAAATGTCTCTCCTTTTTTTTTTTTTACTTCTACAGGTCAGCAGCGGCAAGTTGAAAGGAAACGGGAAAAGCATCACATAAAAAAAAAAAACACAACGACCTCTACCTCCCGCTAAATATCAATAGCTTCCGTTCCCTTTTTCATTCTTTATTTTCTCTTTTACATTTTTGTTTCTTCGTGTTCCTTCTTCTACCGTCCCCCTCCCTCACTAACTCATTTATTCATTCATTATGCCTCATTTCAGCTGCACTCGTATGGAATGCACGTTAAAAAAAAAAAAGGATCAGAGAAAGGAAATATTGAACGCTGTCACAGAGTCTTCATGTCCATCCACAGTGATACGAACGAAGGTGTTCAAAAAACAAAAAACAAAAACAAAAACAAGGGCAGTTGAGGCAACGCTGCGGTCGCAAACGTAAAGAGTAAACAAACACGTCAGACAGTGACAGTAAGCACAACAAACAATCAAACAAAGGCTCGACAGCTAAGAAGACAACGCGAGAGGAGGAAAATCAGCAAACAAAGGGGGGAAACATATAGAAAAGTGGGTAAAGTACGAAATTGAGTGGGGCTACAAACAACAAAAGACGTATCGGATGGCGTAGGAATAATAGTGATACAAAAAAGAAAAAGAAAAAGAAGAAAAGAGGGAGTAACATCGGAATGCAGAAATAAAGAAGGAGTAACACGTACTCCCCCCAACTTTCTCACACTGGAGCCACTCTTCCACGTGGTTATTTTCATTTCCCTCTAAATTCACCTCTTCTCCTCCTCCACTCCGCAAGGGAAGACAAGTTCCATATATTTTACAGATATTTTCCTACGAAACGCAAAAAAAAACCTTCCGCTCCTTTCCCTGACCCCCCCCAAAAGGTGCAACGCGTTATACTTCGCTTCCCTTCCATTCATATACGTACACATATAAATATTCGATTAAATAAACATATACAAATGTGGATATATGAGCATATATATGTATATGAATGTTCGTATTCAATTGTATGCGTGTATTTTGCCGCGGTCTGCGCCAAATGGGAAGGAGGAAAAAAATAAAAGCAAAAAAACAAAAACAAACAGCACAAAATGAAATAAGATAATACGAACAGAAAAAAGAACGCGGGAAGACACCGTTCCGCTGGTCAAGGCAGGGTTAGGCCCCCTTATTTACCTCAACATCTTTCGACGGACATTATTTACGTTCATTTCCAACTATTACCTTCACGTCAAAAGGAAACTGGTGTCCACTACATTTGTTGCATCCCCATCCTTTTCACCTTTTTTTCTGCCATTGATTCGTTTAACCTCGTTCCCCATCCGGGGAGGTCGCACAACTCGAGGCATACGTCAGATGTTCTGTTTATTTCCCCCTCACTTCTCTTCTTTCCCCTTCTCTGCACAAAAACAAGGGAACGGGAGAAGCACTTCACCCATTTATTATCCCTCTTATTGGTTTAAAGTCGAAACAAGACAACGTCCCGCTGGCTCCTCCACTCCACGACATGATGCCCCACACGGGGAATCCGATGAAAACAAAACGGAACACAACACCAAAGCAAAAGGAGCAAAATAGCGTTCACTCCGGTCTGGGGTTCGGTCTCAAGCACTTATGCCACACCTCCCAAACTCAGCGGCGGTGGGCACTGCAGTACGGCTACGTCGATCTACCGTCATCATGGGTTCACTGCAATCGAAAGAATCGGGAACAGTTGGCGGTCTGGGAGGAGGGTTCAATTCACCGCGGCTTAGCTCGACGATGAGCGGCATGCACGGCAGCCCATCAGTCTCTGAGTGGCGTGTTTGCTGCGGCAGATTGCGGACGCGCTCGCAGTACCTTCTTAAGTGAGAATATTGCTCCCTGTCGGCAGCGTACCAGAAACCGTGTCTGTCCATGAGTACGCGGCAGCGCACTTGGTAGATAAGTGTCCATATGTCTTTCGTCCTCACACGTGCAATAAACGATGTCTCGGAGCGCCACTCAACGCTTTCAGCGACCGCCATGCCATCACCACACACCACCTCTAGAACGCGATTGAGAACAACAACGGCGCGCTGACGTAGCTCGCACGGAAACATCTGAAAAAAGACAAGCAGGGTCCGCCCCGCATCCTCCTTCGAGACGGTGTCGGTCTGCCCGTAGCGGGAAATTGTATTCGAGATGTTGTAAGAGTGGTACAAGCAAAACCCCTGAAGTGTTCCATGAACGTTGACGCTGGAGCGTTGGTGGCCGGCTGCTGCTTTGCGCCCACTCTGCTGCACCTGGTGTGAGTCGTAACTGGGTGGACTCCCCACACCTGCAGCAGCGCAGGCAGCGGCGAGGGGCGAGCTATTCATTGGTGTGCCGGGTTGCAGGAGCCCATTCCCCAACGGGCTTGAAGAAGATACAGACACGGGGAAGCACGTGACGGTGGGGGAAAAGGGTGCAGCAGAGTTGGGGCCCGGAGTCACCGCGGTGAGCTGATCGCCCATCACGGTGCCAAACGTTTGCTGCGCTGGCGTCATTGGCACATATGTCATGCCCCCACAAACATCCATGGAAAGCTGCGGCTGCGCGACAACGTAGTGTGAAACGCCACCGGGAGCGGGGCAAGAACCCTGAACATACAGCGTATGAGGAGTGTTAGGCTGGGTAACCATTACAAAGTTGCTATTCCCCTGTGATGCCACGAAGGTGGAAAGTCCCACTGGCAGCGAAGGTGGGGTTGATCGCTGAAACGACACGCCATTACCCTCACTCACGCCCGGTGAAATGACGGGTGTGCTTATAGACAGGAACGGCGAAGCGGTCATCGCACCGGCGTACGGGGAATACGTCATGGAACTTTTAGTGGGGGAACTTGCAGAAGAACCCCCAAACGAAGGCGGTACTGAGTGAACATTTGACTCCATCAGCGGCGAATATCCACGGGTCTTCATGGAGAGAGGATCGCTTCCATCCTGCAGCATGTTGTGGCAAACTTCATCGCACCCAGGTTGTCGAGCTGTGCTTATGAAAAGATGCGGCGGAGCCCTTCGCATGCCAGGGGCGGCGTTGTCGTTTCTCATATCAGAGGGACCGCTCAGCATTCGATCGGTGATTGATTCGGAGGGTGGCCCTGAAAGCCATACGCCATGAGAGATCCACCCATCACAGGGCTGGCCAGCAGCGTTGTCGAGCGAATGCTCGGTTAAGGCTGGGTTTCTGGGATCCATACCTGTTGAAGGAAAGGTAGCAACTCTCTCTCGCTTTATCAGAAGAATGGCAAGTAAAGCACGCTGTGAACCGGAGCAAACGTCAGCTCAAATTAGCTTGTTACGTGTGCACTCTTCCAATGAAGCGCTCCTAGTTTTTGCCCTTACTATTACTACAGGACTTGCCCAGAAGTACTTCGGGCAGATTCGTACTGTGTCGCAACAAACTCACCCGCAGCTAACTAAAAAGGTGCACCACTAGATCAAAACCCCTAAACAGTAATACGCGCTCAAGCTGAATTTCGCACCCGTCCAAAGAAGTTGTTGTAACCTTACTATCCGTTTATTTCGCACGCTCACAAAGTAAGCGCACGGTCACCTACAGTCTTTTTAAATGCATAAAAGAAAAGGCAGTTAAACGGTGGTAGAAAGTTAGTGTTTACGAGATGACACGGAAGATGCTCCGCGTAATTGGATGTAGAGTGCACTGCACATTTGGCTTAAGAGGAGGAGCGAACGAACATGGAAGGCTGATGACGCCTAGCTTGTTAATCCGCCGAGCGGTGTCGCTTATTATTATGAACTTGCTTAGCCTCCACACGGCGCTTACACCACTCCGGAAAATTTCGTCGTGCATACTCCTCCTCCTCGGAGGTAAGGGGCAGCAATGTGGGACACACCGATCTTAGCTCCCTTCCGAACTCACCATCAGCTAAGTTGTACGAGGCGAGCAGTTCGTTCGCCGTCGCGGCGTTTCGACACACGACAAATGCGCGATGTGGAGCTGCTGGCGACGCCGGGTCGCTGTCCTCCACCTTCACGAGAGTGATCCCCTTTTTCAGCGCATGGTTGGTAAGAGAGAGGTTACCAAGCTTCATCTTTATTGTTGCCCACGAAGTTCCGTGCGGAACGCCCTCGACCTTCAGGGTTGCACCCTTTCCAAGAGAACGTCTCACAGCCGGATCCTGTAACTCTGCTAGAGCTTTCTGAGCTTGAACCACATTGTGCAGTAGCTGTGCATCGCTCTCCGCTCGACTCTTCTCCACCATCTTATTGTGGTGGTCCTCCAGCATAACAACACGCAGACGGGTCGGCAGAAAGTGCTGAGCCAGTGGTGTGGGGGCTTTGCCGAGGGTTATAACAGCCTTGGTGCACCTGACAGCCTCTTCCGCAGTGGCAAAGCGGACCACAAAAGATGAATTCATCTGTGTGTCGCCTGGGGAGCGGGGGAGAGCTGCGGCACTCTGTACCGTTCCGTAGTCCTTAAAAAAGTTCGTTACTTCTTCTACAGTCGACGCACGGTGGAGAGGCCACACAACAACACTTCGTAGGGCTGGGTCAGCCTTTGGATCGAGGAACTTCCGGCGACGCAGAGACCGCACACCGCCCTCACCTTCGACAGCTTCAACAACGCTGCTTGTAGCCGCGGCGGCGAAGACAGCGGCAACGTTTTTCTCATCAACAGGGCAGTTTGCATAGCGAAGAAAAGCGGCGCAGGTGATAGTCGGGGGTTCCTTCAGGTCGCCGGTATTACGAGGAGATACCTTCTCGCGAAAGAAAGAGTTTGTCTGCTCGAATAGATAATTGTCATCAAAATACTTTTCCAGTAGCTCAGCTGCTGCATCCCTATTCTGTTCACTCATCCTGATTACTTCCTGGTTTGGCCCTATGAATGGTGCGGTGGTGAAAAATAACGGTAAGCACGGAAGAACAGAAAAAAAAAGGGAAGACATTCTTCGCGAGCGACAGTAGACCACCTTGATACTCCCCCATTAGTGACGGCCAAAAAAAAAAATAAACGAATAAGTAAACAAATCAACCAAACGAAAATACTACTCTTACTCGGCTTGCCTTGGTACGCCTCTAAACCCCATACTTTTTCGGTTTGGAGGCAAAGAATACCACTAGAAGAACTTGTCGTAGTATTCATCATCGTCGGTATAATTCTTTGTTCGATTTGAATTTCCACTTCTCGGTTGATAGCGGCAATCTAGTACGGGGACCCGCTGCCTGCTCCCCCTACTATCCATATACTCCCTTTGCGGCATATGCTCAGTGGCATAGTTTGTGTTGTAGTGCCGATGGGAATGGGAATGGTTCCTGTCGTCACTCTCATGCATTCGATCACCACGGTAATCGTATGAAGCATTAGCACTTCCACCGTCGTTTTGATTCTCTCTTCGCCTCCAAGAGCCATCTCTAGAAGCATATCGAGGAGGATTGTGGTAGCTTCCGCTGTGACCTGCATGATATTCTCTTTCATGATGACGATACGGATTCACAATCTCGTTATGGACGCCATCTCGGGGGTAACTCCGACCGTCTCCTCTACCGCGGTAGTCGTGCCGACCCCAAGAACGCGAAGGTGATGCATAAGATCCTGTACTGTCCGCGCCCCGATCGCGCCTTCTTGAAGGGACACCGGACCTCTCAAGTGCAAGCGCTGCATTTACCCAGGGATCTGCCACAGTTCTTGCCCTACTTTCACAGTTGAAAACGTTATGACCCTCCTCCCCACAGAAGCAGCAGGAAGGAAAAGACGGCTCCAACCGTGGCGAGCAATCAAAATGGCCAAAGCCTGAGCACGAAGTGCACTGAACAGCTAACATCTCCTTTGACCGAGTATCTCCGGAACAAATAGTCACAAATGGCGATGTCTGCACTTCCTGACAAATGTGGTGGTGCCTACGCACAGAATGGCAAGTTTTGCACAACGAGTTATGACAATCAGGTTTTTCGTGTCCCTCCATCCCGCACACCCAACAAACCTTTTTTATGGGGCCCACAGCCCTCTGGGTGGCAAGGTCATAGTACCTGCTCGGCCCGCGCTGTGTTTCAGATTTGCAGGCCTGTTGTCGAGAACCTGCGCCATCCGCATCAGACACCATTACGGGCTTTGTATCTGACGGTTCCCCGTCGATCACCAGCTTTTTGGGAGTTGCTTCACTACGGCTCTCGGCACGTTCCCTGGGGGTCTGTCGTCGGGCCGAAGCATCCGCAGAAGTGTCTTCGACCATGCACCTCCCGCCGTCTTTGCACTGATATATATAACCAGTAACAACTTGGTCAGCGTCGAAAACTGGCAAAGCATTGCAGTGTGTCGAAAAACGGAGGAGCCCATGAAGTGAGCACCTCACTAATCCATTGGGTTTTATCGATTTCCCTTCCTGCATCCCTCTTCCTATTCACTGTTTACTTTACTTTGTACTGGTAGCTTCACGTTGTAGTCTCCGACTACCCTAGTTCCGTCTAGTCCACCACACGCACACGTCACGATCAAATTTATTATGATGAATAATGTAAGAAGGAAGAAACTCACACTTTGAACAACGATAGCAACATCAGAGACTCACGCAAATAGCAGTACATTACGAAACAAGGCGTGACCGCCGAGTACTAACATATTTTACCATCAACAGCCCACAAGCGGAACGCTACTACGCCACACGTTCCAAAGCGGGTACGTAAAAAATTAGGGAGACCGATAGTTTCGAAAAAAAAAAAAAAACTTTAACACACACCGCTCCATCAGTTCGTGACTGCAAGCACGTGCGCCGAGCTGCAACCCGCTAAAGTTTCCCGCTTGTTCTTCTCCATCCACTTCCACACAACAGGAAACAAAATAAAGAACCCCACACAAACGAAATAATAATAACACGAAACATTCATATTCACAGAGAACTCCATTGGATTGCAATCAGCGCCCACAAACACACACCGGTCCAAACCCCACCAAAGGGTTCTGCGCTGCTCGTAAGCCCCGTGGTCGGACTGTTAGTGGCAAGTGCCCACTTCGGTTTGGACAGTGCACGTTGGCGGCTTGAACAGAGCAATCCTTCCCTAATTACGCTGTGATTCCACAACAGACCGTGTTCAGTGAAACCTCCACGAGCGAAACCCAATTAAGAGCAGCAAACAACGAAAAGGGTAGGTATTAGCAAATTCACAACACCTTGAGTATACGTTCACAAAAAAAAAAATACAAATTGTACAGTGTTGGCCAATTCCTCTGATTGCTGAATGCTCCTCTGGGCTGCATAGGTGCTGCGCCAATGCAAAAAATAAATAAATAAATAATCATAAACCAACGAGACCAATACACAATTCCCCCTCCATCAACCACGCTCACTCATCCCACACTCCTGCTCCACCCGAGTTTGAGCCGCACGTGCGCAATATTTCACCTACCGCAAACCTGCCGATTCCCAACCTATGTGTGCTGTGCGGGTATCAATCCTCACATACGAAAAACCCCAAACTTTGTTTCTCCACAAGGAGCTGAAAGCGTTGACAGTAGCGCCTGTACTACGACCGCACGAGTGTCCTCGGGTGCGATAACACCATCATCCCACAGACGGGCGGTGCTGTAGTAACACGAACCCTCATACTCGTACTTCGATCTCACTTTAGCCTTGAAGTCTTGTACTTCGTTTTCCCTTAACTTAGAATTCGTTAGAGCAAGTACTGTCGCCGCTTGGTTTCCCCCCATGACACTGATTCGTGCATTGGGCCACATGAAGAGAAATCGTGGACCAAAGGCGCGCCCGCACATACCGTAGTTCCCAGCCCCGTAGCTTCCGCCAATGATTATCGTAATCTTCGGAACGTGAGTCGTTGAAACTGCTGTGACAAGCTTTGCGCCATTCTTGGCTATGCCTCCCTCTTCATACGTTTTGCCAACCATGAATCCCGTGATGTTCTGCAGAAATAGTAGTGGAATATTCCTGTGTGAGCAAAGTTCAACGAAATGGGCACCTTTAAGCGCTGATTCAGAATACAGAATACCATTATTAGCAACGATACCCACAAGCATCCCCTCAAAGCGCGCAAATCCACACACCAACGTATCACCATATAGCTTTTTGAACTCGTCAAACTCACTACCATCCACGAGACGAGCTATCACTGCACGCACATCGAAGCCCTTTACTACATCAGCCCCCATATCAGGTATAAACCCACCAATTTCACTAGGATCATATAATGGTGGAGTGAATTCTCTCCCGCGGCACGGCCTCTCACAGTCGTTCCGGTTAAGGTTCGCCACAATGCGCCTCGTCAAGTATAGCGCGTGGAGGTCGTCCGTCGCGAAGTAATCAGTCACGCCACTTGCCCGACAGTGAACGTCTGCACCACCCAATTCTTCCGGTGTAACCTCCTCACCGGTTGCTGCGAAGACAAGTGGTGGACCGCCAAGAAAAATAGTACCGTTACCTTTAACTATGATACTTTCATCGGACATGGCAGGCACATATGCTCCGCCGGCCGTACAGCTTCCCATAACAGTCGCTATTTGGGCGATACCCTTGGCAGACATATTTGCTTGGTTAAAGAATATGCGGCCAAAATGTTGTTCATCCGGAAACACCTCACCTTGCATACCCAAATTGGCGCCACCACTGTCAACGAGATATATGCAGGGAAGGCGATTTTCTTCCGCAATTCTCTGCGCTCGCAAATGTTTCTTGACAGTGATCGGGTAATACGTCCCACCTTTCACAGTAGCATCATTGGCAACGATCATAACCCGCATGCCGTGCACAACGCCAATACCTGTTAGGATACCGCCGCGGTGACAAGCTTCTCCGGGATAGAGATCCCCACCAGCGAGTTGAGACAGTTCCAAAAACGGCGACATTGGATCGACAAGCTTCTCAATGCGCTGATGGACCAAAAGTTTTCCGCGACTGATGTGACGATCCCTCGCTCGCTTATCTGCCTCAGAGTCTCCATCGACAATAACCTGAACACGTCTACGAAGTTCAGCGGTAAGCGCCTTCATTCGCTCGGTGTTGGCCTTGAATTCTGGATTTGTGGACTCGGCGGGGTAGTGAAGAACATTTGGCCTCGTAGTTGCTGGTGCAGACTCGTACTGTGCAGGGTGAAATAGATATGCTTCGGACATATTTCCCCCTTTTTGCTCCTTACGAGGGTCCCCCTTGGGAACCTGGCTGCTCCCCAACGGGACTTCGGACGTTGAGTAATCCCGTCGAGGCCCGAGTGCAAAAACGCGGTGCGAAAAAACAACTGAAACGCTACATCCACAAACCTTGCCCAACCGGCAAAACGACTTCATAAGAACCTAGGCAAATAATAAATCGGGGTAAACAGAGGAATACTACATATATTTGCAACCACTCCTTCAATAGTTTTAACTCTATCGCTACAAAAGCTGGCACATTACAGTCTCATTCACCACCAGCACTACGAAACATTCTCCACATCACGTACACACAGGGGTATGCGGGGATATATTAATCACACTGAGTAAATTTTTTTTTAAAGAAAAGGTGCATGCAGCAGCGATTAGGCATACTGCCTATTTTTTCCACTTAAAAAATGGCACTCGCTCTGACGTAGTTTATGATGAAATATAACGTAAAAGAAGACAAAGAGCAGTATCCCAAAACTGACGCCGACCGCACTGTGTCGGATGGTACAGTTTGACAGCTCATGATCCACAACAGGAGGGAACCCCCCTGTAAACGGCACAAGACAGATCCTGTTTCGTTGAAGAGAGAAAACAGTGACAACGTCAAGCATAAAAACACCAAAAAAAATATAGACGAGTTTGAGGGAGGGAAAGGACACGATGCCCACAAACACTTTGATAATTGTATTCCCCCATCTTAGGACAACGACGACAATAACCGCCTTGATAATAATAAGTATGATAAGCTTTAAAAAAAAAAAATGAGACTCCCAGCTGGGAGGTTCCTTTGTTTTTCACTTTTGACTTCCACCGCCTCAACTCCCAAGTATCAAAAAAGTGAAGGCAAGCACAGTGCCTTATTCAGTGCCGTTCGACCTCTCCTACCCACTAGGTAGCAAAAATGTAGCATAATAAAAGGAGAATTAAAAGAAATAACCCCACAATATGATATACTGAAAGAACACCTCCGCCACCTTTTACCTTTGTTAACGGCACATCATCTCCCAACTTCCTTACTCGAACCGGTGGGGGAGCGGAAGATGGGTCGAGTTCACCGATTATGAACTCTTTTGATAGGGCAAGTGCTGAAGAGGAGTGCCCGATACTTTCAAAAGAGTTTGTGATATCGTATCCTCCGAGGTCATTAATTGTATCAAGGCCTCCGGGGTGCTCGTTCAAAAACTTCGTAACGTCCAACACTCGTCTGTAAAGAACGACCCAGCAGTCCTTATCATGATTGTGTTTCCTTATCTCCTCCCAAGTATATTTTGGGAGTTGTGACGTTGTCATTACGCAAACACAGCTTGCGTTGCAGACTACTTTCCCTTAAACTGTAACAGCGAGAACTGAGCTATTCACAAGTCAGTGCAAAGGGAGAAAATAGAAGTTGATACACGGTTTTTCAAGTGCTTTTTTTTGTGGTAAAACAAAGGAAGATGGCAGCATCCTAAGAGTGAGAAACAAAGTAAAATTGACCCACCATAGAAGTATCAAAAGAAGGACACGTGTGTGTTTGCACAACCCACTTCAAAAGAATATAATAATTTTTCATTTCCTTCCGTGTACGAAAAGGACTTACAATTAGAAAGGGTAAAATCGTATGGAAAGAAACAAAAAAAAACACAACTTTCTGCGTCTTCCAGCCCCCGGACACGCCTGATCACGAACTATCCCCACACACTCCTCTTCGTTAACCTTAGTACCGTATAGCGGCAATTGAAATTTGTTATTTGCCCTCATGTGCGCGTGCATATCTATGTAACAAAAAAGAATATGAAAGTTAGCTACGTCACACAGACAAGTAACTCCTTGTTCCCGCTTCAAAGCATTGCGCCTCTTTTTGGGGAAAAAAGGGAAAAGGTGTACGAACTTTCGACTGGAAAACGGCGTCAGCACGTAAAACGTGACTATACACAAGAATGGCGAAAAAAAAAAGTCGATATGCGGGGACGCACTCATGTACACCAACAAGAAAACGTTTAAAACAAAAAAAACTAAAGGAGAAAGAACAACTGTGAGGAAATTCAATAAAAGGCCCACTACTACCCAATGGTGGGGTTGGTAATTGTCATCGGCAACCCTACAGCCGTGGTTCAGATTGAAAAACGAAGGCAACAAACGTGAAACGAATCTTACAACGAACATGTTTGGACAGAACAGCTTAGACAATTAAGAGGGGGCAGAAACTCTCGATAACATCGCTCTTACACTTTAATTCTTCCTCGCATTACGAATGATATTTTTTATAGCACGTACCAAAATATGAGTATAGCTGTGTCGTAAACAGGCAATCCCAACAGATCCACATGCAACAAACCACAGACGATAAGTTTATGTTCTGCGCCACAAACAAGGATCAAATACAACCGAGGACCTACCATCTTGCGGATCAAACCAAACAGTTAGCGTACCTAAATCATGGTGAATCCACACAATAAACAGGTCACAAATCTCATTCAGCTTCATACAAGCAGACACAATGCTGGTAAGGTTGAAACCACGCAACGCACATTACCATCTGCTATAACACTTTCGTTAAGAAAAAAAAAACCATCATGTCGTGTCAGCACATTGTTCACTTCAACCCGAACTGTTTGATACAGTACTTGTACTGTTTCGAAACGCCGGTAGACCAATGAGGCATCCCACAGCTTGCAAGTGGCCCTACAAATAAAAAGAAGGGGCTGCCTAGTTAGTTCAACGAGGTTTGAAGATGTACTCCCCTTGTTTCTTCTGTTCGCGAACAAGCAGAGTTTTGGGAACATATAGCGACTCACCAATATGATCGCCGGTGGAAGAGCCGTGCCAGCCCCAGGCCAAAATAAAATTGTGCAACATATTCCAGGGAAGGTAGGCTTTCCACACACACACACACACATAAATAAATAAATAAAGTTCGTATTTCCTATCGTCAAAGCCACAATCTAAACGATGATCCTCGAACTGACGCATTCAACTCACTCATCGTCATGGCTATTTTATTAAAGAGTAAAGCCCTAATCAGTAGTCCTCTTTTTTTCGTAATGGCATTTTGCCGATAGAATAATTAAGTCTTGACGTTTAAACTGAAAAGATGTCTAACAAAGTTTCAAAAGGACAATATATATTTATATTCGCTTTTGGTTGATTTCGATAATAATCACTTTAATACCAACACGGACCATTGTGCCCGGTAATAGCTGTATCCTTTACATCACCACGATTTTTATCATATGTAAGAATTTTGCAACAAAAAGTACAGGGAGTATTACCCGTACAAAGTTATGGGGTCATACACAAATTTTTCCACTGACGAACTTGTCCCAGTTAAGTTTCAGTAAGCCGCATGAGTGCCTAAACCCTCCCTGTTGCCACTATCACACAGACTTAATCATACGAAGCAGAAGTGAGGTAAGTTTTCTGTGGTGTTGTGTTTACCTTTCCCCCACCCCCTCTTATCCCCTTCTTGTGATATGCCAGTCAGAGAACTAAAGAGGGGCTTCAAAGACAACCAGGCGGTTTTGTTACCACAGATTTCTTCCACAATGACAAAACACGTTTAAAGTCTTTGAGAGTAGCGACGCACGCCCGCTCACGACAAAATACAAAAAACTTTTTATAATGGCCACGGTTCTTACCCTGTATTGCATCGGAAGCTGGCAATAAAAGTACCTTCCTTAACTTTCTGACGGTTACGTAGGCCACCATCAACACTGGGGAGAAAGAGGAACCACATACACAGACACACACACACACACATACACACAAGCCACATGTATGTTTTTTCTCCTCATAGAGAATTGCGGCCAGTTTGTTAGGAAGTTCGCATCAGCAAACAACATAAGCGTATCGCCTTCCATGACCGCTGAAGAGAACACGCGCGGTCCTCAGATAATGAGTACAGAGCTACCGCCCGCGTACAAAATATACCCCACACCTCCTGTAGTCGCACACGTAGACGCGAACAAGTCCCGAACATCATCACCTGTGCTTTGCCGGTTCCCAGCGCGAGACCGCAACACCCACCAAGGCACGGCAACCGCCAACGCAACGAACCAGAAGCCGAGTTGCCGCTGAAAGCGACGCTCCCGAACGCGCCCGGCGCCGGCCGTCAGCAGTGGCATGACAGTTTCCGGTCCACGGAAGCCGGCCCCAACCCCATCCACGGGTTCCGGATTTCCGCCTCCCACCGGAGAAAACACGGCAGGCTTAACCATCCCCTGCTCCTTTTTTAATCACGTGGTGACGTGCGCGCCAAAGAACATGGGGTCGACCAGGAAAAACAGTAAACTGTGGAAGGGTGGGGAAGCTTGTAGTCATCCGCGCCCCTGGAAAGCATAACTGCCCACTGGCCGCTAAACCCAGAGCGAGACCACCGTGTTTGGGGGCCAACAAGAGGGGCGCTACTCGGGAAAGGGGGAATGCACCGCCGCCCCCACGTCGATGCTGGTACAGAAAGAGGTGAAGAACCGGGTGACGCCATGCAGCGCCGCAATGCAGGAAGGGACCGTCCCGCATGCGCGCACCCGCCTGACAACGACCGCGTCGGCATTGGCCAGAGCGTTGGGGAAACGCTGCGGTAACAACCCCCGCCAACCAGGCGCGAGGTCAAAGCATAAACAAATAGCGGAAGCCCGAAACCACCGAAAGACAAAGCCTCCGCCGATGCTACCCCGCGGTGACAGACTGCATGCTGTCTAAGTGAGCTCCGGGCCGAGGGGAAACTGAGCGAACTGCGACATGGAGCGGGAGCACCTACCATCAAATGGCCCCGAGAAATAAACGGTCTACACATTCGAAAGGGTTAGGGCTCCCGAGCGTGCATTTCAAAACCAAGCAGCCATTAACACCACAAGGCCTATCACCCCAAAGGAGGTTGGCAAATGTTTCGTCCCACCAGGGTGAGATTGCCAGGAAACAGCCCCATTTACAGGAGGGGCGCCCCCACACCCACTGCGGCCACGGGTGGCGCGGTCTTGTGGGACCTAACCTTCGATGGGGAGTCGCCAGCCCAAGACATTTCAAATTAAATAGAACACTCCACCGCAGATTCCGGGGTGTGCAGCCGCATTCCGCTGCAATATTTAAACTGCGCCGGTGGTTGCTCGCCGTCGCGCTTCAGTGAGGTGCTAAGAACGAAAACGAGAAAGGATACCTTTTCCCACCAATTCTATCCGGCCCCCATGATATCGGCCGCTCGTCCGATATTTCTTCACCTTAGACACATTTTTCGAGGGGCTGTGTTCTCAGGCCTCGATTGGCGGCGCCCTTCGTGGAAACACCAGACCAACGGAGCGACTACCGCGGTACCGCTACGGGCGCGGATGGCAATTTGTTTGTCTCCTTGCGCCCCATCCCCCACCCCATCCTTTAAGAGGCTGAAAGAAATCGGGTTCAACGCCGGAGTTCACCGACAAGTTGCGGCCCCTTCGTTGTAGGAGCGCTGGTGTTGTAATGCTCTGAGGTTTCCAAGCATTTGCTTAGGTTTTTGGGTTAGTCCCGCCCCGCTGGACGTGCACTCCGAGAGGGGGTGCCTTCCCGAAAGCGTGTTGCGGAAAGTAACCCTTTTCGCACGCCACGGGCCTTGCCCCTCGCGCTTGAGCACTGCGTCTTAACTGGAAAGGTTCCTTCAACCTTGCATGCGGCCCCACTCACCGTGGAGACATCGATTGACATTTTTGGGGGTGGGTTGGCGACGTTACGGGGGAGAGAGTCTGACCACGAAAAAAAAACTCACGGAGCCCGGTGCGAATTACGAGCGGGTCTGGAGGCGTTGTTTCCGGGCTGTCACCCATCTACGAGTGGACGCGGCAACATAAGCGCACGACTGGGATCTACAGAGGTGTGATTTGGGAATGTGGGCAGTACCGCCGACGCCCCTTGCTCGATGGAACCCAGCTGGACGAGGAGCGACCGCAACCCGAGAATGCTGCAACAAAAACCTTGGTCCAAACATTTCCTATGCGAACGATTCCCTACGACCTTTCCTGCAGTTGCCGTAGCGACGGGAACCAACAGGGAGAAGCTGGGTCCTGGCAGCCGAGTGCCCCCACCGAAACATTGAAAACGGAAGGTCCCACCGAGGCGGACGTCCCAACTTTAAGCACACAATTCGTTGTGTCTTAAGGGACCTGTCGGTGGCGCCGCACAGCGGGTGCCGACAAAGGGCTTTGAAAGACGACCCGTGATTCACACGGGGGTACGGCAGCACAGGCGGAACGGCTTTTGATGCGCGTGAAAGCGAGTACGAAGCGATGGTACAGAAGGTTTTCATCACGCGGATGGCACTTCGAGCGACCGGCCGCTGGCAAACCACCGGAAACGCTCTGCGGAAACTGGGGTTGATAAACGGAACAAAGTGCAATGAGGATAACCATCTAAGGAATTCAACCCGCACTGTAGTCGAAAGGGTGGTGTGGAAGAGGGAAGCAGCAATGGCGCCCCGTGCAGGTTGCCTGCTGTTGTTGGTTAAAGTTGCTGTTTTACGCTTTTGGAGGAGCGAGTCAGCTGCGAGAGCAGCGCTAGGCAGGCATCAGCGCACTGACGGAATCGCGGGAAAGGACCTTCACACAAAAACCAGTGGAATAGAGGGGTTGTAGTACGTTGACTCGGTTAACGGCACGGGCTCGGGAGGAGGAAGTTCCTTGCACAACCGTCGTGGAGAATGAGTAAATCATTTTTACCCAGGGGCGACGGAAGCGTCGCCCAGCTGGCGTGGAACACTTAGGTTACACCACATTGTGGGTGAAGGGTTCGTTGGGAATAGGCACACATGTGCGAAACTGACGATGTCAAAATTCACACAGTTTGGATGAAGTTGTTTGATAGCATTCTTCTGCGACAGCGGACAAAACCCGGTCAAATGCTCTATGGAATGCGGCGGAGTGCGGCGTCGATTGCGCACGTTGGGATTAAAGACTTCCACTTGGCCCCTCCACGTGGATATCACTGAGCACCAACCGCGCCGGACGCAGAGACCCGGTAAACCTAAAAACGTTTCCTCTTACTGCGCCGCAAGGCGCCTTCGTTCTCTCCACAAAATTCCCCAGGGTCTGCAGTGGTTCCGGAGAACGCGGGGAAGCGCCCTATCCTGTTTATCCGAAAAACAACAAAACCCTGTACCTTTCTTTCAGCGTTGTTCCCACGTCTTCCCCGTGGTTAACGGTCCAGCCGGGGAACATACGTAAAAAGTTGTGCCCAACTTGCTTAACTTGGCTAAAAATGTGAAGCACTTGCACCCCTTACGGAAAGAGTGTGCCACTTGATCCGCCTTCACTACTACGCGTCTTTCAACCGGGAAGCAAAAGTAGAGAAGAAAGCAAGCATTTAAGCGTCAGTGACAAGCAACACTCATTTTACAACCCTCGCCCTGTGCGGGGGTGGCATTTATAACAATGATCCGCGTTCCGTGCGACGCCTTCCAAGAGACAACTTCAATGTTTCAGTCTTCCTGACCTCACGGCGTAGTGTGAAGCAGGAGGCAAGAGGGTAAAACAAACCCCCCGCTTCACGTTCCACCGTCCCTATCGAAACATTTATGAAACAATACGAAGAAGGGGATTGCTGTTACTTAGACGAACTTTGGTCCATAGGTTTTGCTCCCACAAACTTATGGATCCAAAAAAAAAAATTGCTTCGTTTAAGGGAGATGGACGCGAAAAACAGACGGAGCCGACAGTCACAACAACACAAACATGACCAAAGCACCGTGATGAGAGCGTTCGCCGCAGCGGGCTCACACGTCCCTCGCTACACCACTGAGGCTATTATGTTGTCAAATATGACGTGCAGGGAACAACCGCAGGCGAACTGGGGCCTCCATTGCCCACGTAGTTCCAAAGGTGCTTCAAGTTGCCCACAAAGAGGGGAGGATGTGACGGAAAACGCGGGGTTCACACCTATTTTGTGCTCAGAACACAAATACACTTTGAGCATCGCCAGTTTGATCACTGGGTTGTGATGCTGGTTTCATCTCGACTTTCCTTTTCCTCCGTTCAGTTGGCGTTTGGAAAGAAGTGACAGGGGTTGCGCCGCCCACGGAAGCGGCCGCAACTCTACGTACCTCTTCTTCGGCCCCTGGCGGCTGTCGGGACCCGACAGCCGCTTTCTTCGCCGCTCGTGGCGTCTTCCCCTTTTCCTTGCTCTTGCTGCGCCGCGCTGTTGAGGCGGCGGGCCTTTCCTTTGACACCTTCGCCCTCTTCGTCGGTACGGCCCCGTCTTCTTCGCTGCCCCCTTCTCGTTTTCTCTTTCGACCCTCAGCAGTTTCTCCCGCGTGCACTGGGGGTTCGTTATTGGGTGCAGGCCGCTTATCCGCAGACGAAGGATCAGACGCGAACAGTTGTCGCCGTTCTTTCCGAACTTCCGCGAGGCAGCTGCTCAGCATCTGCCCGTCCTCTGGTTTTGCCGCTCCCAACGACACAATTTCTTCCGATTCAATGGCAAGTCCTTGCGCGTGACCCCGAGCACCTGCAACACCTCTTGAGTTTGTTTGACCGCCGCACTTAACCTGAATTCTGCCAAGTCGGTCAACGCCCTGCACCACTATGTCATCTAAAAAGCTTCCCGCACAAACCGCATCAATGTCGACGTCATGTACGAGCACATCGTCGTGAAGACCAACATCCACAAAGGCACCGAACGTTGTGACACAACGCACTACCCCCGCAAGTTTGTCCCCACATTTAATGTCTGCCGCTCTTGGGGCGCGACGGAAATGGCCGGCAAAAGGCAGTTCGGAGCGGGGATCTAAGGCCGGTGTTGCCAGTTCATGGGCCAACAGTTCAAGCGTTGCCTTACCACATCCCAGGCGCTCCGTCAGTTCCTTCAATTCATTTTCCTTCATGTCAAGAAGTTTACGCCCAATGTCGATCCGCTGTTGTCCCTTGAACAACTCGATCAGCCTCTGCACAACGGGATAGGACTCGGGGTGAATGTTAGAGCCGTCCAGTGGGTTGGTGGAATTAGGAAACCGAAAGAAACCTGCAATTTGCTTGTAAACAGTTTCAGTCATCCCTGGAACGCGACGAAGGTCTTCCCGACTCATGAGCTTTTTGGCGTGACGCGCGAGAACAATTTGGTCTACCATGCGCTTTGTCACACCCGGTATTTTTTCCATCACGTAGCGGTTTGCAACCATTGCGTTAACACCAACTGATGCTACGCACGACTCCACCACTCGATTCAATGAGCGCGTCAGTTCGACCTCACTGATGTCATGTTGGTACATACCAATGCCCATTGATCGAACCGGAACCTTTACCAGCTCACTCAACGGATCGATGACACGCCTGCCAATGCTCACCGCTCCGCGGTACATTGGGTCGAGGGTAGGAAACTCTTCCTTCGCGACATCGGAAACAGAGTAAACACTGGCGCCTGCTTCACTGACAATAGCATACTCGACGCTCAGGTTCTTCTCCTTGATGGTGGCGGCGACAACATCGGCCACGTCCCCCGAGGCAGTCCCGTTTCCGATAACAATTTTGTTAAGATTCATTTTCCCGACCGACCCACCGATATATTCTTTCATCTCATCCTTCTTCGACAAGGTGCAGCAAAAGCACGCAATAACACCGCCGTTTTCGTCTAGTGCAACACATTTAACACCCATTTTGAAGCCCGGGTCCATCGCAAGTATTCTCGCATCCCGCATTGGGCGCTGGAGGAGGATATGGCGAAGGTTGTGTGCAAAGACAGCCAGAGACTCTTTTATTGCACTCTTTTTGAGATCGCGCCGGACCGTCGCGTGCGTTCGCCGCACCACTTGTTTGCATGCCTCCTCAAGGCACTTCTGCAGAAGCTCCCCAGCTACTGAAGAAGTAGGTCTCCGCGCTCCATAAAATTTCCGACGAGCCCACGCAAAGAAAACATCCTTGTCCCTATTGCTTTCGGCCATTTTAACTTTCAACACACCCTCACTTTCGCCACGTTGCAGTGCCAGGAAATGGTGTGCACTAATCCGTTGCACCGGCCACACCTTGCCACCATACCACTCAAAATGCTTCTTATTCTTTTCAAAAGAATCGGAATTCGCTGACTTTCCCCCAGGCTCCCCAGCAAGTGCACAACTAATGGTGCCGCTCCGCCTGCACTCCGTTAGCATGATCTGCCGTACCTCATCGCAACGCTGCACCTCCTCCACCACAATTGCCCTTAGCAACTTTTCACCGTCGTCCACGCAGCGGAGACGCTGCTGCACATCGTCGATGGGATCCGTCGTATACAACAATTTTTTCGCGAGAGGTTCCAGTCCCGCCTCACGCCCCCTATGTGCCAGACCCGTCTTCTTTTCTTTAAACGGCTCCCACGCATCCTCTAGCTGGTTCAAATGAACTAGCTTCTCAAAGGTCTCTTGAAGTTCCCTCGTAAGGAGGTTACGTTTCTCCAAACTTTTTAACATGAATTCGCGGCGTCGTTGCACTTCCCGTAGCTCCTCCGCCATATCAAGCAGCTGCCGGATTGTTGTCTCGTCGAGGTAACCTGTTTCGTCACGCCGATACCGCGCAAGAAAGGGCACAGTTGAACCTTTCTTAGTCTGCTCCACAACATAACATGCAGAGCCTTGGGGTATGTTTAGCCGCTGTGAAATAATGCGGTACAAGTGTGTTTCGCTGTTGCCCGCCTTCTGTGCCTTGGTGGACATCGCGCGCAACGAAAAGGTAACCGCTAGTACTGACCTTGGGTGCGCTGGTACAATTCTTTTAACGTACCGCAGCATAATCGAGGAGGAAAGGACGTTACACGGCGGGGAGCAGATCGATCAAACAAATGACACAGGGTGCTTTCCCTCAGCCGAAGGGATACGCACAAAATACAAATGTGTGCGTGGTCGACAGCCTTAAAACTATTAATATGATCTTCCCCTGGTGTTACTTATCCGTCCTGTGGAGGCGTCCACGCCAGCCTACCCTTCAACAAACAGAGTTCACCTGCCAAGGAGGAAACGAAATAGAAACAAGAACTCCAGTGTTTGATTCCTTTGGTTTGATTTGTTTGCACGAGGATAGAACAGGGGTTAAAAGTAGCAATGAGCGCACGCAGAAACATTAGTCTTACTTCGTACAAACGGTCACCCCCCCCCCTCACACACCAGCTACACTGAGGGTTACATCGGAAAAAGTACAGCTGCGGTGCCACCAGGACACCCGGAAACCGATGGCGCGGTAGCATCTTGAGGGGAAGAGGAGGCACAGTGTTAAGAAACGCACCACAAAAAGGGGAATAATGTGCCAGTAGGATCCGGTCGCAACGTGAAACTGAAGGCGACGCCCTCCACTTCACGCCCCAGCACCTCCCTCCCCCAAATAAAAAACGTTCGGTAGGCTTGCTACACGAGGTAGGCAATCTTTAATCGCTTCGGAAATTGCAAACACACCCACACTCTCGTGGGGACCGACGGCGGAGAGTTTACACACTGCGATAACCTGCAGGTGATGGTTAAATTGAATGATGTTCAGCAGGGAATGGGGGCAGTGATGAAGTCCGGTACCGCAGTAGATATAGAGAACGTCATCGCTTTGAGAGATTTTAGGTTGTTTCCCAACTGGATCCCCTTATCCACAAGCATATTACAATTCCCCACCATTAAAGAAATGCAGAACCCACCCAATTCTGCCCTACAGACCATCTGCCGTCATGCCCAGCACGTCCAGTTGGATGATGTCTGTTCTACCGTTCAGCAGCTGACCTAAATGTGGAACGGTCCTTCCCATATCCCCATGAACAAACTCCTTCACATAGGTGCCAGCCTGAGTCTCTAAGTCCATCAGGAACCAGTGAGCATTTAACGGCACCAATTGAATATGGTGAATAACTCGGTTACGTGACTGCAACGATCGCCTATGTAGTACACGCACGGGGGTGCGTTGTTCGACAACTAGGTCACACACAGCGTTCGTTGCCTGAAAATGTCTATCTTTCTCCGGCTCAGGTATTGATCTGCTGCACCACACAACACAACGGTACCTCTTCACCTTGCTCTGCGAGTGATGAGCCATGCGGAGAAGTATACCAGCATCTGTTATGCGTAATTCTGATATTTCCACGCTTCCCTCCTCGCTGGTATTAACCACAGCTTCCAGAGATGCCAAATCCTCCGGTGACGCGCGTTCCCTGCTGGGCGATATGACTTCGAGAACGAAGGGCCGCCCACTTCCGAGCATACGTACATCCACATCTTCCCGCCCAGCGCTATGAAACTTGTACCGTCCGTAGCCGAAGACGCGTTCGGATGCCGTGCGGTGCGGATTCAGCTTTTCCACTCCGGGATGTTGTTGGTCAGCTTCCAACACCTCACGCCGGGGACGCTTCACGCTTTGGCATGCGGCATCTTTCATTGGCCCTTCCCACGGTAGGGACGTTACACCTTCGGGGAAAAAGAAGGGCAACACCGGATCGGCAATCGCTTCCTGTAGAGAGTACGAGCCAACACGTTTTCCATTAACAAACCAAGGGGACTGTGAGAGATCCCGCCTCGTTTTGCGGTAGTTTCCGATCAACATGATATTGGAGTGCTGCAGGGAACAAGCCAGTGTTGCTGGTTCACAGATCAAAAAATTGCCACTCCGTCCCACATCAGCAGCATCTCCGGTCCAACATCCAGTAGCATTCAAGTAAGGAAACACGTAGTCATATATAACACTGTACGTCAGCACCCCTTCGCTCCGGTTGCTACAGTACTGCAGTGGTACCGCAGTCCCGTTGGTAAGGTTCTTTAGTTGGTGATGCTCAGCGGCTATGTCCGCAACGAGGCCCTCGTTATCGGGGCTGTATACAAACGCCTGTTGTACCTGGGGCTCAGTTACACCGCCGTCACTTCCGGCACGACGAGTGATCTCCTGCATGTAGGCCTTATACCCAACAAGCGTCTTCACTTTGGATAACTCAGAGTGCTCACGCACAAGGTACTGCAGAACCCGCGCCCGCAGGTCACTCATGTAGAAATCCTTGAAGTTGGCGTGCTCTTCTGGCACCAACGCTGTGGGATTTGGTTTCTCATTCTCCCTTCCACTTACACCGTGAAAGATTGCAGCCACTGCCAACCACAAAAATGATACGCTCCGGTGAACACTCACATTCACGGAAAGGCGGCTCGAGTCGATGAACCTACTTGTGCGAATTGTCGCGGCCACAACTGGGGCGTGGACGGCATCCAAAAACTGGTAAAGTCCCAAGCACGCACAGCAGAGACTATTCCTCTCATCGGCCGCCGTAGTGCTCTCTCCGTTATCTTCTGCCTTTCGAAAGTACCGCAGAGCACTCTCCGCCGTTTCGTAAACAATTGAAAAGCGTGGGTGATACGTTTCGTCGAGGAGCCTACCGTTCCCACAGTGGTCAGAGCGCGTCTGTACTGGGGGCTGCGGTGGAGGTACCTGATGCATGATCGACATCCGAAGGGCACATGAGTGACACAGCACATTTTTTTGTGTCATATGGGTGTCAGAAACCTCAGCGCTACGGGTAGTTTTGGGTGTTGATAGCCAGTAAAAAAAAAAAAAGCAATATCACCCCATAGTGATGGTGAAGTGGAAATATAAAAAAAAATGAAAAGAGAACAGGGTATATCCGAGCGGGATAGCCACCATGGAAAGCAAGTGTTACTAAGTGATCTGTCAAAGGGCTTTTCACCTGAACAGAAATATTTAAAAAAAATACGAACATATACTACTCACCGTATGCTTGGACTAAATCGCGGTACAAGCCACCCAAAAAAATAGTCAGCTACCTCCTCGGTAGGCGGTGAGCGAAGCGCTCACATGCTGTCAGAGTGATAGAATGGTAAAAATAAAAAAGTAAAAGATGGAGTAGTTGATTGACGTTTTTCCCTTTTCTTTTTTTCTAATTCGCACTCGTGCGTCTGCTTCGCCTTTCGATCCTTGTTCCTTTAAGAATGGATCAGGTCGATAGGGAGAAATGTTAAATTTAGTAGTAATCAGAAAGGTGGGAGACACTAAAATTAAAAGCTAATAAAAGAAAAAAAAATAAGAATGATAGCAGGAACGGTAACTATTGTAATGACGAGCCCGACTCAGGTGGCTCCCACCACCCTTGGGTTAGGCACCCGTTTTCGTGCCCGTGTTTGTTCGTGCCACAATAACGCACGACAGAATCCATCCACTACAGCATACGGCTCAAATGTTTTGTGGACACGTTTGTGTGCACGTTTACTACCATCTCCCCTTTCTTCGATAGGTCCCTATTATCTACGTGTGTGTCACGGTTGCCTTTGTTGGTGTCGTTGAGGTAAATGAGCGCAGGCTTGCCGTGGTAAAACAAAAACACCGTTCCCCCTCCTCCCTCCACCAGCCTCCCATCACACAGTCATATGTACTGAAGGCGAGCTCAAAGCCTTCCTTGATTCACTCTGAAGTCCTTCCACTCAGTAGTAAGTTGGAAATAGTGCGCTCCGGCGTTGCTTAGTCCCAGTTGCGCCGGTTGTTTGTCTGTTTTTTTCGCCGCGGAGACGTGTGCCTTCAGGGCATTCGACTCAGGAAAGGAAGCTTAACGGTCGGTCAACACAGCCGTGCGTCTCAGTGGTTATTCTCTTCCTATGTGTAGGCCCCCCTCCGTATTTAACAATGGTATGAGATCCTCGATATGCCTGACACTACTGTTTTTCATCCTCGCTCAGAGTGCCTGTTACTATTCTCCCGTAGAAGTCCTCTTTCCGCACCAGTTGGCAATAGACAAGCGAAATGACCATTACAACCCCAAGTACTGAGAGGTTTACGATAACCGACTGCGTACTTTCCACCATACCCAGGACGATGAGTCCAGCGAAAAGTATCATTGGAATAATAAGCAAGTACAGTAGCTTCCCCTCAAAAGGAGCTCTGAACGGCCGCTTGAGATGCGGATGGCGGTGGCGTATGACCAGGAAGGCAATAAAGATCATAAGCACCCTCAACCCGTAGAGCACTTGATCAACCTTCACGAGCGGTCCAAATTCGAGGAAGACGCCGAACAATGCGCTTAATACTGCATTTAGGGTTAGGGTCCAATGATAAGTGCCGAAACGCTTGTTCCGTTTATACAAGGCCCGATTAATCGGCCCGGGAAATGCTTCCGTGTAGGCAACACCTGCGATGATTTGTGTTGTTGTGCAGAAAGAAGAGAGCAGTAAGGCATGTGCAGACAGCGCGCTAGCAACAACCATAAATACCCTTAGTGGCACACCTCCCACACTGAAGGCGACGTCCGACCAGAAACCTGTTACCCACTGTGACAAATCAGGTAGACCTTCTCGTATGCTTGCTCCAGTGAGTATCGGGGGAATGTACGTAAGGTAGGCAAGTCCCAGAAGAGGCGCAAGCGCGCGGATGAAGGTTCGTCGAGGTGCCTTGGTCTGTTCAATAACCGTGGCGGCTTGCTCCAGCCCACAAAGGTTCCACGAGGTAGTTGTTATGAATGTCGCCCAATCAATAGATGGGGGAATGTAGCTTATCGCCGGCCAGTTGAGGTAAAAATTTCTCTTGATCATATGCATCGAAAATAACGTCAAAAACGGTGCGACCGTCACAATAGAGAGTGCAATACTCAATTTTCCAACAGCCTGAACTCCCACCATGTTCAACGTGTACGTCACCAGCACCATGCCCAACCGAAGCAGTTTACTGATCGTGTCAGAACAAGGGACTGCAGTGCACACGTACTCAGATATGAGCACGGTATAAAGTGCATTGTCGATGAAAATAAGCAGGAAAGTCAGTAATACCATCGCGAAGTAAACAACACGATGGAATGAAACGTTGTACCACATTAAGAAGGCAGCGTTCGACGGTATGGCTGTTGCCAATTCCGCAACGACGATAGTCGTTGGCGCTGCCATGAGTAGGGGAACCAGAACAATAGAAATGATACCAAGCAGTGGCCCTCCCCCGAGGACAGTTTCTTCAATAGCGTAAGCCCCAGAAGTAGTATACGCGTACATCAACCCCATGAGCATTGGTACTGAAAGACTCCTCTTTGGAGCCCCTTTATCCAGGATGAATTGTTGCTCTCCGTCATTTGTCTGTCCTTCGACATCGGCCGAGGACTCAATTGGAGAGGCAGTTTCTTGTCGTTGACGAAAGATGTGGTAACGAGGGTGTTCGAAGTATTGATGTTCGTCCACGAATCCATCCCCAGCCATTTACCCTCTTACTCTTGGACGAAATCAAACCTTAACCCTTGGTTTCAGTTGTGTTCAGGACCTTTCTTCTACGGGGGAAAAGAGCATGATACGAACAATGGAGCACCTACAGCAAGCAAACTTTTCAGAGATAACCACAAACTAGTTGCTTTGTGCTTTTGATATCGGGTGACAATCAACAGATAACTTAGGTACCGAAGTATCGCCCCTCCGGACAGTGTTCCCACTGACCCGGGAACGCAGACACACACACGCACAAATACACACAAACACAAACACGTTAAACAGCGCCGTGTGCCGACATGTGTCCCACGTGAAAGTGCTTCCGAACTATTTTGCATGGCAAATCGGCGGTTATGTGTACCGTCTAGTCCCGCTGTAACGACGTCGCATTGGAAGAGATGCCAGTGCACATCACAGAACTTCTCATTCCATTAGATCGTACACTTTCCTGCGGGCTCAGTGGTGCGCACCCTCTGCTTCTGCAGTGAAACGCTGCCGGTGTGTGTGTGTGTGTGTGTGTGTGTGTGTGTGTGTGTGTGTGTGTGTGTGTGTGTGTGTGTGTGTGTGTGTGTTTGGGGAAGAGGTGAGTGAGAAACAAGAGGGAACAGGAGTCATTTGATCCACGTCACGGCCTTTTGCCTTTGCTCAACCACGCCTCAGTGAAGAGAAATCAAATACAAAGTTCCACCCTCTCGATTCTAGCAAGGACAGCAAGCAGAGGGGCGGGAGTTGCAACCACACCGGCTGCCAGCAGTTAAACTCCACGTGGCAGCTGACAATACCCCATTATTTTCCATTTGTGAAGGGGAAGCTGGACGGCCGAGAGCACCACGTTCCACCCATGTAGAAAAATGTGCAATAGCTCGTTTGAAGCACAAAAAGTGACCCCAGAATGAGCGCACCCTCAGATTCTTCGGGCGTTCACATACACAGAAGCGTTCCCACAACTTTTGTTCGCATACAGTGCGCTTTGCACCTGCGGAAACCATCGGCCAAACACGTCGGTTTAGCACGCTGACAGCAGACACACCTTGTGATCACACGCGATTTCAGAAAAACACGACCGCTGATCCCTAAGCATTCGCTCCTGATAGAAAGGGATGTTGAAGTAATTCAGCAGCCGTCGGTCTTTCAGTAGAATTCTTCAGAAGACACAAGGTAACAAAATCCTTCAGTTTGTCAGAATAGCTCTGCCCAGAGCCCTGGTCAAATTCGTCCAAGACGGGACCGAAAGAGTTGGACGAGGATTGCCGATAGCCGTGCAATATCATTGACGGGATCTGCAACTCCAGAGGAGTCCACGGCAACCTCCCGGTTGATAGCTGGTACGTCAGCACGCCCACAGACCAGATGTCATTGGTGTATAGAAAGGGAATACCCCGGCAACTTTCAGGGGACATGTAAGGTGCCGTACCATATATACCTTCCCGTCTGCCCACCTCTTCTTTCTTGACCGTTTTCCATTCTTCCAAGCCACTCCCTTCCAAACAGCGTAGGCAAGGGCACATACAATCCACGTCCGACAACTTGTATCGCACCTCCCCGGCGCCCGCGCCCCCAAACAGGAGTATATTCTGGGGTTTAACGTCATTGTGTACTGCGCCAACAACGTCATGCATGTATTGCAGCGTACGGAGAACATCTAGGAGAACTGTCCGAACAACGCTGTCATTCAGCCTCTCCCTGCGCTTCAGGAGGGCATCCAAGGTCCCGCCGGAAGCGAGCTCCAACGCGGCGTACATGTCGATTCTTCCATCCTTCGTGCCATTTGCTGGAAAAAGCCCGGTGTAATAGCATCGAACAAATCCGGGGTGTGCGATACTGTGCCACAAACGCACAATGGCTATCAACCTATCAATCTCCTCAGCTCTGGTCAGTTGCAGCCGAGTTGCCTTCACAGCGACATGGTGTTCCTTCCAGCCATCAGTGGGTCTGGAGATAGTTCCGAGATACACAACTGAATTTGCTCCCTTCCCCAGAAGCTTAAACTGATGCTTCACAACAACAAGCTGTGACTCATCCCTAAACTCAAATGCCGCTACGGATGTTTCCGGTGTCTCGGAGGGTGTGGTGACCTTTACTTCTTCCACTTTGAACAGCGGGAAGAGGGACTCCTCCTCATCCTGTGCGCCTTCCTCTGCTCCCGTGGGGTGCGCGTCCACTCGTTCTTGCGGCAGTTCACACACCCCTTCGGGAGGTTCGGCACATGCTTGGGGAAGCTCTAGGAGCCGGGCTTTCACCTCCTGTAGCCGGCGCTCTAGTTCAACAAATCCCGTCGCACCATCGTCTCGTTCCATTTTTTAGTCATTCCACTAGGATTACGCGTGAAGAAAGGAAAAGGCAGCGTACATGCACATTCCAATACTTATATTCGGACGATATGACTTCGAGGTTGCGGTGCAGCCTTAACTTATTTGTAACCCCTTAGCACAGAAGCATTTGTGTGTGCCCTCAGCTCGTTCGTTTGAGAATAAAGGTGGAAACTGGACTGAAAAAAAAATCCACATTACAATACAGGCCAGTCAGCTGGCCCACCATCTTCTTCAGCGCAACCGAACGTTACGACATATGGTCGCTTGCCTCTGCGAATAGAAAGCCATCTGTTTCGGGCCCGCCTTTCCAATGAAGAGCGGCCTGCACTCAACAGCCAGCCATGTCGCACTGCATCCCGATGGGCACGCCCGAAGTGGGTATCTGGAAACTACAGCGTTGATACGGACGCCAGTGTAGGACAAAGAGAGTGTTTACCGCCCTGTACAGTCAGTTGGGGCTGCGGCCCGTGATTTTTCAGCGTTCGAGCCAAATGACCTGCGTCGACCGGTTAGGTCACATCCTAAGCAATACTGTCGCATAAGTGGGACGGATTCGCACCACACATCACCGTTATAAACGTATAGCTCCCCCTCACCGTTGACGAGATGTTACCCTCGGCACAGAGAAAGAGCTGGGGTTGTGCGCAGCACCCTAATACTCAACAACAAATTATCCTTCACGACGAAAGCACAGGCAGCTAGACAGCGGTCGAAACTATCACATCCAAGCCTATACAAATCATCGCACCACCGCTTCGCACAACACACTTACGCGGACATATTGTGTTAACGCACTCAGGGACGACCTCCATCGTGTACCGTCCGGGAGACGGCGCTATGTCGCACCCGTAATGCTGTGGGAAATATCGCAAAAAGCTCGACCTAAAACAGTTAAGTTCGATGTACACGGAAGGAGGTGCCTGATAACTGACTCCCAACCCTTCATGTCCCTCCGCTCCAGTAGCTAGAAACCACGAGAATCGGTGGTAATGATTGCTGGTCGGCTCCCTCGCCTCAACGTATGAGTCAAGGAAAATCAAAAAGTACAGGCTTTGTTTGACAGGTGCAGGTGAGAGATTAGACAGTGAACATCGCAAACAAAGTGCCAACGGTGAATGTGAAACCCCACAGGGGCTGCGAGCGATCTGATTATGTGGCACACGCGCAACCACAGGGAAAGTTGTTTTGTACTCGGTACTGATTACCACAAGAATAACGATATTTGTAACACTCCGTAATTTCCTATAAAACAGAAGCAAGGGGGAATGGGGAAGTGAGAAGAAATGCTTTTTTTCTTTTTTAAAACCACGCAACCAGCACACTACTTTGCGGAAACTAGCGTAGGAGAGGGGACCCTCACGACAGCCCCTTCCTGGGAGAAAATTTATTCTTTTCCCAGCGGAAATATTTCCCTAACCCTAACCCCACCACATTAAGCATATCCTTATCTCGGTACCCCTTCGCGATCAGTCAACCCATCGCCGCGCGCCAGACATGTTTGGTACCTTCCATCCTTCCTGATGCTGCCAAAAATGATGTGGTGTTCCACCCGAGTTGTTGTAGAAGAAATGCTTTGGGGTGCCAGGAGGTACCTCCTTCATCAACGGAAGGGGAATCCCAAAGAAGAGATCATACACGACACACGCCACAAAGGTAAAAATTGGTGCTCGGTAGAAAAGCCACTCAAAAGGAATTTGAAAAGGCCATCCAAGGGCATGCTTAGTCAGGTAAAACCCACCGGCAGTGGGTGCAGTAGAAATCTGTTTGGGTGCCTCCCGATAGGGAAACGTTCGCTTTGGAACGCCATGAGGATATAGTGCCTTCACATCAAATCCGCTAAATCTCAACCCCGAACGACTGACCATGGTTAATCTACAGCACGAAGTGTTGTAGCCTAACTAAGCGGGAAACCTAGTGCATGTATAAGAAAACGTTAACAAGATAAACAATGGCATTAACTTAGGAATTGTGCAAAGTTCGAAGAGCCACAAGGTTAGCCACACGTGGCCGCCGCACAAGCGAAAAAACATAGCGCTTAGTCTCTGTGATCCTATACATGGTACGACCCCCGCAAGCTGTTACAAAGCTCTCCATAGGCATTTTCGTGCAACAAGAAATCCCTCTGCAGCACCTGTTAATGCCTATCTGCAAGGAAGCGTCGGCCCCTAATAGCTTTCAATACCTCCACTCTGAGATTCAGTACGGCCTGCAGGGACTCTGCGCACTGAATTGGTTCTGCTTCACCACACGCAACAAGTTGCGGCCTGGCGTTAATGATTTCTGAAGTTAACCTGAACTCTTCTTCAGCTCTGTTTATGTCTTTCTGCAGAAGAAAACAGCTTCCCAAATTCAGGGGCAGCCATGGGTCGTATTTGAGCTTGTCGGTGCCCTCCGCCATCAAACTCTGAAAATCCACAATAGCAGCCTTAAGGAGTTCCTCTTCGTATGCCCGTTGGTCCACTGCTGCTAGTTCACCAAGCACCTCCGACTTCACATCATCCAAAGATTTCAGAGCTGGCAGAACAACAGAGGCGCCGTCACAACGTTTTGTGGCAGCAGGCTGGGAACTTTCCTCATCGTCATACTTCCAACTAGACTCAACAATACGCAGTGCAAGACATGCCCGACGCAGCTGAGCATAGTGGTACTCCTCCTTCACCCTCAGAGCGGATGAGTAAGCTTGCAATGCCTCCTTTAATAGGCCTTGCTCTTCATATGCCCTTCCTAGGTTAGCCCACGCGTAGTAATTGGCTTCGTTCAATCGTATCGCCGTTTTAAAGTCATTAACGCACTGATTGAACTCCGAAGAAAGGAGACGAAGACCAGGTACACGTGTGCTCAAGATACATAAGCCTCTGTGATTATATGCGTGGTCATTGTCAGGCTCTACATTGATAATTGAACTGTAATCTACGAAGGCGGAAGACCAATTTGATGAAGCCACGTAGCTTGCTGCACGTGCCTCCATAGCTCTAATATTTAGTGGATCTTTCTCCAGGCACTGGGAATAACGCTCGATTGCTTTTTCATATTCCTCTTGACCACGAAGGCACTCCCCGAGTAGGAAATAAGCAACTGTGTTTTCCTCGTATATCTCTATCGCTGCCTCCAAAGCTACCATTGCCTTTACATAATTCGGTTGTGCGTTCCTACCTGTCGGTTCCAGCAATGAGAGGCCTTCGTCGCACTTTTCGTGAGAAGATTTTATCCGAGCTTCTAACAGCTTTCTCTCCTTCCGCCTGGCTCTCCGCTCCTTACTCGACTTCGAGCGCTTTGCCATTGTATAATTTCTGGTGAGGTGGGAGAGACATTCAAAATAAAAGGGGGACATTGGCTCAAAACACAGAGAGACGTACACATTTTCATATACAATAATTCAGTGCGGAAGATGTCCGTTAGAGTGGGTTTTTGCGATCCCCTAAGGAAAAGCCACCACGAGTTTGCACTCATGCGCTTACGTAACGAAAGTTAATGTGCTAAAACGAAAGGGGAAAAATCTACAAAACTTTAGCGAAACCTTTAGATGTTAAAACACACAGATGCATGTAAAAAAAAAAATAACGCTAATTAGAATTATTAATCCCTGTTAAGGTCATTGTTTTGTGTCGGAACTACACCCGCTTGTGCGTTACCCTCTTTGCGAAATGCAATCGCCCTCATTGCAAGCAGGTAGTCTTTCTCGCCGGACGAAATTGTTTTATTGAAGCCACGGTCATTATCCAAAATCCCTTGGAATGTTGAGCAAGCCTCGGGAACAACAACAAGTCCACACTCCCGCCCTACAGCAACGAGAAAATCAACCGGAACGACGTTGACTTTTTTGAAATGACCCTTCCGCACCGAAAGCAGAAAGTGATTTCCCACCCTTGGTAAGAAATCTGCGGCCCACTCAATCGCAAAAACACCGTTACCAAAACTGCCTTTAGCAAATAATGGCTCAACATCGAAGAAGCAACCTATAAATACCCCACCGGGAATTAGGGCATTGGCCACGCTTTCGATAAGCCGCATCGCGGTGTACTCTGTTCCGAATGCATGATGAAATCCGGCAAACGCAGTTATGACATGAAATTGTCTTGGGTGGATCTTCGTCAAGTGGTGACTCCAAAAGTTTGCAGAGAACACATCGGCACAGATAACGTCATAAAATGACATCTCTGTCATTTCATGGCGTAATGAAGAAATGAGCTCGCTCGCAGCATCCACGACACTCGACTTCAAATCGAAACCAATGTACCGAGCCGTTTTGTTCCTTATCCATTTTCTTAAAAGGTATCCCCCACAGCAAATCTCAAGCACGTCATTCGTGGCCACCTTAGGAGTTATTATATCTATGAGTAAAGATGCGCACCGGGTTAAGACATGGGTTGCAAACGATGCATTTTCCGGTGGGGGGGCCAAATATCCAATTTCTGCTTTCAAGTTAGTAGCAGAAAATGTGCCCCAACAGTTATCACAATAGAAGTGTTGGTTTAGGGTGTCATTCTTTCCCATAACACAGAACCGACCACAGTATAGACAATCCCCATGGCCTGTTTCGCTCCAGCACTTTTTGCACCAATACGCCATGTGCTTCACGTTCATTCTTCCTACGTCACTTACGTTATGACACCTTCCACACCTGTATTTGGCAGCGTCAAGTAGCCACAGCATTTCCTTATGCGTCAATCCAGGCACATGAACAAGTCTCTCAACGATGTCGAACGTATCTGGCTGGTACCCCATATCCAGACCACGGCCCCGAAGCAACTCCCACCAATGAGAACCATCGTCACTTCGCTTTAGGACGCATTCGATGACGGAGCCGCTCCTAAGCTCGGGGGCAGAGTCCCATATATAGTCAACATATTCATTGTTATAAGACATGGTATTCTTACCGCTGTCAGCCACAAGAAGCCACGCCCGTTTTACATCTCCACTCTCTGGATGGACATTTTCAACGTCACCAACAATAAACACCGCAGTTGTCGAGGATGTAGGGATCCAGCTATAAACCGAGGTATCTTTCTCTTTGCAGTTGGTAACGTGAGGCACAAAAACTAAGCCCAATGTTGGATGTCCTGCCGGTGGGTTTCTAAGTAAGCGCTCAGCCTGAGTTGAAACGGTATATATTGTCCGGACAATGGCAACCCGATTGGGGCTCGTGTGTGGACGGCTTGCGTAATTGTCAAGCAAACACTTTTCCACGTAAAACCACCGCTCTGGAAAGGGTAGCTCTCGCACGTCAGCTTCTTCAAAAGATAGAATATCCTCCACTATTATGACATAATCCAGGTAACTTCGGTAGGAAGAAGCAACGACAGCAGAAAAAACGCTATTTTTCGCCCTTCCACCCAGCCCCCGAAAGTAATCTGGAAGTGCAGAAATGCTTCCCGTCTTAACGTCTACACAAAAAACATCCCCCTCGCTATTTGTAATCAGTAGTACATTTGCTCCCACGGTCTTACTCCGTACATAGTACGGGTATTTGGAAAATTCTTCTGCTGCCGCAGCAAACGTCATTCTGTTGAGTGGGACTGGGACACAATTAACAGGAAGCCACTTCTCCGCTATTTTGTGAGCGTATTCGTATTGAGCAAACGTAATGGACCTTCTGAAGTGCTGGGGAACATAACCAAAGCAAGTGCTCGACATGTCGAATGACCGACCCGCAGCCAGCACATAGTTTAGCGTCGCATTCAAAAACCAACCGTCTGCTTCCGTGCACAGCGTCACACCAAATTCCTTTCGCAACGTTGTATCGCTCACACAAACACCCGAAACGCTGGCTGCCGTATCATCACACAGATCCCCAACGAATGCCAGCATATCAAACACTGGACAAACTAACGTCCCTACGTGGTGAGAATAATCGATATTAATGTTAACATGAACAACAGTTGGCTTCGGCCAGTCATTTTGTTCCTTCAGAAGTGACAAAAAATGTGTTTCGTATTCTTTTAAACTTGATAATGTACGTGAAACATCACGTGGATACAAAGAAACAAAAAATGACCGATCAGGCTTGCCATCTGATAGCAACTTCTTGCTTGCATCATCCCCTATCGAGACAACCACGGTGAGAGGAACTTGCATGCTACAAGCAAATGATGCTACGGCATTTACCTCTGTAATACGGAGGGGATGAAAGTTAATTCCCAATAGAGCCGTCTGGAAAAAGTGAACATCTTCCGGTTGCGGGATGATTATCGACACAAAAAAGTAGTGGCGGTGGGTGCCAGCGTATCGCCTACTTGATGATGTTCCACAGAAAGATCCCACGTAACCCACCGCCAAAACCCGAGGATCCTCTCGAAGTGTCCAGAAGTAGTCGTCCCAAGCAGCTTTCAGCTGAGGTGCAACCTCAGCACCGCACTCCTTAGGAACCTCAACACGAACCAGAAAACCAGGTGCCGCGCTAATGGCACATATGTCGGACACAGTGCCTGTAAGTGACAAAATGGAGCGGGATAGTAGAATTCCAGTTGGTGCCTCGGTGCCAGAACAATATCCAGCATTCTTTACATTACTGAAGAATGTGGTAGTAAATACTTGTAAAGCATCATCGCCTGGGCCTCCGTGGGAATAACTACAGAGTAACCTCTTCGTTAAGAGTTGAAATAATCCACTTGTTTCTTCGGATTCTTTCGTAGCATCATATTTTCTGATGGTTGGTAACATTAAAAGATACCGGTAAAAATTGCTCCTGTGCGGTGCTCCGTGATCTCCAGCGGCTTGGGGGACGAAGGACCTGGCATTTGCGTTCAACATTGCTACCGCTTACTTACTTTCCCCTTTTAAACTTATCCACTCCGATCTAACCTTTGATTTAAAAAAAAAAAACCGACACCGTTATCGTTTTCCCCTTACTAACAGTATGAAGGTAAAGAAAGTGGACTGCATAATTTTGAAATAACGCGGCGACGAAAACGAACAAGCTCCCAATATATAATGGATATTCATCACAAGGAGGAGAAATTGTACCCAGATGTAAGCAGCAGTCAATGTCCACGAGCGCAAGGGCAGCAACTACCTGTCCTTTAAATAATGAGGATCTGCGTGTACTCTTCGGCGGCAAGGGAGCAAGCACAGCTCCGACACACCAAGGGAATAGCTCGCATAACCGGTTACGTGCGCTAGTGTACTGCCCAAGGTAGGCAGAGTTTTCCACACAGAAAAAAAGAGTATGGGCTTAGAATAACCTCACCGTGGGGTGACTTAGGGAAATCAGGAGGCACCACAAACACCGACAAAACTTCGCTTATTTACTCGGCCGCAAGGCGCACAAGACCACCACTAGCCCAACCGTTGAAGTGGATCAAGCCAACTCAAGAGTCTTGAATAGCGAAACAAGCAACGTAGCCATAACACGAGCAGTTTCTTTCGCCGCCGCTCCGGGAGAAGGGTATAAAGTAGCCGCAGTAAAAACCCGACACTGGCAAAACCAGAGACGCATCCCCGGCTTCTGCAAACCTTAAAGGGAGATCGAAGGGTGCGGGGCGTAGAAATCCAGCACATACATATACGACCACCCACCTGTACCCCGACTCACAAGCGGTCCGAAACATCACAACGTCGCGCTCTGCTGTCCTGAACACTCGGTAACACACACTCCCCCGCCAACGAATACCCACCCCGCGCGAGTCAACCACCGCACCAACTCACACAATGAAGCAGCAGCAACGCGCTTCCAGGTCAGCCAATCGGTGGGCACGCGGTCCCTCAGAACACACCCATCACCCCAAATACGCTGGCCACACGGAGCTGCACCACTCGGACGCTCACTCAGCACCGAAACGGCCGCACCAAGAATGCGTAGATTTTTGTTTGTTACTGCGCGCGTTTTGGAAGTGCGCACAGGGGGTCCGTCTCTGGAGTCAGTATCTCAGTAAAGAATCGGCTGTACGGGCTTCGGGGAGTTGAAACCACCGCCCTTCCACCTCAACACAAGCCTGGTGCTGAAGCAAGCTGCTGGCGCTCGACTTTCCCCTTCTATCGCAGGTTAGTGAACTCAGGCAGCGGCACCAAGGATGGAAAAGAAGCAACATCTTCCCCCTTTCTTCAAAATGTATTCCTTCAGGGATCGACAACTTGCCACGCTGCAGATCCTGCGGGTCAAACGGACGGTGAATAAAGGAAAGTGGGATATACTTCCCTAACGGACTTTGTTGTCTGGCCCCTTTTTCGCCCATCTTTTTCGATTTTTTTTTTTTTTGGAAGCAAAAACGGATGCAAAAAAAAAAACAGGTTGGAACTCGCGGGCACCGAGACATTCGAAAAGGGGAAAGATGTTTTGCCAGCAGATACCGAAAATATCGTCAGAGGTCGAAATCCGCTACTGAGCACTTTCCTCCAAATGTAATGACGAGAATTATCTTCGCTGCCGCGCCTGCCGCGCCGTTGGTCTAGTGGCATGATGGTACCCTCCCAAGGTATTGACCCGGGTTCGATTCCCGGACGGCGCATCTTTTTCGCGCCTTCAACCGGATTGTGCGGCTTTTCTATCCACACCTCGAAAATGTATGGCGAACGGTGTCGCCACCATCTTCCCAAACGTATGAACGGGAAAAACAACCAACATATGAGAGTCGCTTCCTCCACTCCACAATTACGGCCCCTTCCGCACATTTCGCTTGCGGAATCGCCAAACAGCACACCACCAGCGTCTATCGCAGACCTTTCCAGCCCATCGTTTTCTCATTCAAGGTATATCGGCATTGTTCCCATACTCTGCCTGTGGCACTCTGCTTGGTGCCATGTTCCTTAGCGTACTCGCAAGCCGCTATCTCTATCTTGTAGCAACCACCAGTGCATTCAGCTTTTCAGGCAGTTTAAAATTTTCAATTGCCATCTTCCGCCGAGCCACACGTTCCGCGCGACGAATACTCTTTCTTGGGCACAGGAGGGTGTGGAAAAAGAGAGTTCCAATGGGGAGGCAGTGAATTCCGAAGAATGCAAAGCCAATGGCATGGTTGTGTAGGCGCGAACACCGTCTTTATCGATGGAGATGGCATTGCAACCATTTCCCCCTTACGTGAAAATGGAATAGCGGGGAGGCTCCTACAGACACCATATTAACGCCAAGGTGGCGCCTATAGCCTCGTCATTGTGCTTGGCTCTTGCGCTCTTTCAAGGGTGAGGCCAAGCGCCGGGGTGCTTCCTAAATATTTGCATTTGAAGCGTGCAGGTGCTCAACAGCCAGTAGGCAAGTGGAAAGAAACGATGGCATCGGCTCTCGGGAGAGAGTGCGGTTGCCTTTCAGCCATGCTGAGCTTATGGGCCTGCTTCTTCAGGTGCCTGTCCGCTGCTGTTATTATTTAGGGCGAAAGTCAGGCGGAGCTTAGGTTCGATTCTCAGTGGATAGCAATGGAATGCCTTTTGCCCCTTTCAGAAGAAAGACCGAGCTCTGACAAGGCACCTGCTGCGATGCCGGGGCTGTTTTTTGCACTTTTTGTGAAGCGTATTTGGTCCTGAAGAAGGAAAGACACGCTAGCAGCAAGAGCAAAAAATATCAGAACAACCAAAGGCCTTCAAAAGAAGGGGACGTGTCCGCACCCTTTTTTTTTAAAAAAAGAGAAAAAGGATAAGTGCCTCAAAGCCCGCAACAAATTGGAGGGTGCAAAAGAACATCTGCTAAATCAATGCTTGGCCGGGGGGGGGGGTAGAAGGGCACGCCCGTCCAAGCCTATTTTCAAAAACCAGTTGCCGTTGCGAAACCAACGCTGGTTACCATGTTCCACGCAAGGACCGATGACAACGGGCGCGGATGCAAAGACAGTCGGCTATGATATCTATTCAAAAGCCCAAAACTGCGCCGCTGACTCCGTTGTGAAACGGCGCTTGGAATGGGAAACATGACTCGCTAACGAATGGGTAGGCGACAAGAAAGTCGCCACACTGTAAACCATACCCGGCGCCGAGCGTGAAAAAATATAAAAGTGAGGCGCCGGTCTGGAGTTCGAAACCGAACCGAAGTAGTAACCGCCGTTAAATAAAGCTCGAAGCAAGCATCCGTAGGGACAGCTATCGAGTCCGTTTGTGCCGTCATAGACGTCTACTATTCGCATGGAATAGCACCGATTGGGCAACTCGGCGGCAAATATGCGTCTAGGAAGTGCATCCACGGTTTTTAATATTACCGTAGGATGACGGATGGGATGGGCGACGCAATTTCCTCCTCAATCCGCATGGAATCAATAAAAGCAACTGGCGAAGGGAATGAGTTGGTGCCATCTTTCTGGATTAAAGAAATGCCGGATATGGAAGCAGATGCTGAAAATTGTGCGAATTGCAGGAAAAAGGGAACAAAAATTTGCAAAGCTAAAACAAGTGCTGAAGGAGGTGGCCGCAGAACAATGGAGGAGGTAAGGGCTAGAAACAGAATTCATAAAATAAATCAAGGGACCGGAACCTGGTAAACTCGCTGCTTGTTGTGAGGTTGTTGCGCACGCCCATTGTAGTGACTAATGGTCTGAGGTTATCAAAGAATCAGCGGGCGATTGAGCTCTGGGATACATGGAAGGGAAACCGAGAGAATACGATACGAATGGCATCACGGGCGTTATTGCTTGGAGCAGCGGGGAGGTTTTAGGTCCATACCATTTACCATGGTAGAGTTCAAACTAGTGTTTGGTGAATTCCCCACCGGCATCGCTTCTGGTTGGAAAAAAAAAAACAAACATAAGGAGGGATTGTAGAAACTTGGCAACAACACGGGCACTCGCAGCAGTGATCTATAACTTGTGCTGGAAACAAAACCTGATACCGCAGCTGCTGCGCAGAAGAGCATCATCTCTTTTTCATTGAATCCAAACAAACCAAAAAGAAACGGGTGATGCCCCTCCGTTTTCCAACCGCAGCAGGTAAGGATCTGCAGACTGAAGGATAGAGAAATTTCAAGCATGTCGAGATTACCCTCTTCAGACAAGGCCAGCGAGCTTCAGACGTGGACTCTCAGCATTAGACGTCAGAGCGTGACCACCTGCTTTAATAAACAGAGGGAGGGGGGGGGGGGAGGAACGAGAGAAAGCGGTTACTGTGTTTATTATCCCCGATGGGTTGGCACAGTGTAACGTGACTGCGTCATCGCGGCACTAAATCGCTACAAAGTGGTTCCCTTCCTGACGGAATGGAAGAGACGGTTCCTCCCCAATTCTGAGGTCAACATGGGGGCGAACAACACGCAGTCAAAAACTAGGCCATTTTAACATGCGGCGGTGCTGCGGGGATCTGCCCTGCGGTGAGCGCCGTCTCTCGTCGCGATGAAATCCCTACGCAAACGGTCGAATAAAACTTACGAAACTAGTCATGATTTCCTTTCGAACGGCTTCATCACCTTTGGCACACACACAGATTTTAAAAAAGAAATGTCGAGGACACCCCTGAGCAGGGAGTTGGCCGTCACCCCCGGTGGTCTAGAGAGCACCATGCTCAGTTGCCTGAGAAAACGGAATATGCATACTTTGGGGCCAGGCATCTTTGCACCCTCAACTTCCACATAAATAACAAAACAAATAATGAAAAGGAAAGGCCCCAAATTACCGGGGATTCCATGCAGCTGGAAGGGGGGATGTGACCCCACACGCCCAAACTGCGGGAGATAAAATCGACAAAGTTGACCCCGCGTTTTAGGCATCCCTATTGGAGCCCCTCGTGGGCGGAGAAAAATTCGACCACTCGCTTCTAGCGCAAAAGGTTGATGCGCCACAACAATATTTGTACGAATGGCTCCGATCCCCCACGCCTCACACGTCTTACTCCATGAAATTACCTTTGTTTTGTCGGAATTCATCATTGCGGCGCGGCCGAACGCACGACGCAACAGCCGTTGTTGGACAAGTTGCACCGGGTGAGTGGCTACGAAACGCGCAAACGACCAAACAACCCTCTTGGGCCTTTTTGTTATTATTATTACTATCATTATTATTATTATTATTATTATTTTTTTTTTTTTTTGGGGGGGTCGACCTCAACGTGTCACTGGGGACGGAACAGAATTTTGGGACGTTTTAGGGTCAAACATCCACCCATGCGGCACCCATTCCATAATTTCAAGACACACTCGGTTTTGTTTGAGAGCTCTTGAGTGTGTGGATAAAAAATTTCCCACTGCCGTTTCCCCGAACCCGTCACAGCTGAGGCCTTAGAGATCTTTACGATCAGTCGCTACACCTCTGCTATCGAGTGCGTTCGGTGTGGTTGCCGGCTCCGCCTTGAGAGTCCACATTCCACGTCCTCGACCAATCAAAAAGTATTGGTGACTCCTTGTGGAACCGGTGCATCTTTTTTTTTTTCTTCAGCAGAAGTAAAAGCTTTTGTCCACCATACAACCTGTTGCCCCAATGAAACATTTACCAGATCATCGCCCAATTTCTTTAATGACCCGCGGGGCCGCAGGTGGCGTAAGCAAGCCGTCGCTTTTCTGAACGTTTAAACTCTCTGTTTCGACCGGAAAGTTGTAACTCATTGGTGGATTGACCAACGACCCACACGACGCATCAGCCGCTGGCGGTGATATATGTGCATATATATATATATATATATATTTCCCTCATCCACAAAAAATCCACATGAAGGATTGATGTAAAAAAAAAAAAAACAAAGCAAGGGATGACCTTTTCCTTGCATGCGGCTTCCTTAGGGGAATTCACCTTTACAACCCCTCTTTGCCTATGCCTGGAGTGGCTAACTTGTCCTTCGTCAAAGTCCGTAGCCGCGCAGAATGTTATTTTTAGTACCAACGGTGCGGTTAACAGTGATGAAAGGTTTCCGCAAAACAGATGTTGCTTAAGCTGCTGGCGCTAGGGGAAATAAAGTTTAAGCACTTCCTCAGTTTCCACAGCGCTAACATCTCCGTCGCTTTTCTCATTTGCTCAGTGTGCCTATCATAGGTGGTGATGTACTGAAGCGGCACCAAGCAGTTTCACTACCCGCGCTTGCTTCAGACCGTAAGTACGGCGTCTAAAAAAAAAAAAATAGTAGCTATAGCAAATAGATCATCGGAAAGAATGGTCAACATAAGCGATATTTTTAGCAGCACTCTTGGTGGGTCAACAAATGGGACTCCGTTGCACCTTGTCGCGTTCCGCCCTCTCGCGTTGAACGGCTTTTAGCGTTCTGTTACCGTGCATGCTTATCCTTAAAAACCCTTTCTTTCCCTCAGACCTTCGGTAATTCATATCCTTACGTTAATCGCTTCCTCTTTCCCACCTCTTTCTTGCGTCTACCCTTCACGGGGCGCTTCATGTGGATTCACTTATCTGCACAACGAACTTTCCATAAAAATTTTGTGCGAGGTTGTTTCGAAGCCGCGGGTCCTGCTTCAGTTTCTCTCTCACTTTCTGCAGCAGCAAGTCATCCATCTGCAGGAGCTTTTGTAAGACAATGGAGCTGCTCTGCTGCGTCGCCATTTGAGCCAGACCAGAAAGCACAAGTTCCACCACACGACCCTTGCCTTGCTGATCCAAACTGGCCATTAGCGTACACAAGACATGCTGAGAGCCTTTTTCACATGCAAGCGAGACGAAGTTACGAAGCAACACATCGCAGATGTCGCGACTAGCGGGGATGGCCTTCTCCACTACAAATCGTCCATTGTTGTGCCTAGTGAGTGTCACGACGTGTGCCCGGAGAGCGTTGCAAAGAGCCGTGTGCGTGGAGGCTCCCACATGGTCAAACAGACACACCACAACATGGGAGGCGTAGACATGCTGGCACATACGTAGCAGCTCATCGGCCTTAATTAGGCTACGGGCAATTTTCTCTGCCCCAAACACTTTAATATATTCTTGAACCATCACATTTCCAATGGAGTCATACATCAAGGCTGTGATGTCGCGTTCGATGGCACTGACGAGTAATTCTCCTACTTTAGACTCCTTAACTTTGCATAGTGGTAGAAGCTTCCGCACGACCAAACTTCCTCTTGCATCACTTAACAAGTCCCCCACATTACTTCGTTTGACGAGCATCGCTGCAACCTCCTCAACTATAGCCTTGTTGGGTAGTGAATTGGCCGTCACGACGACGCAAACAACTACGTGCACAGAAATGGGATGGTCCACCAATGAGGATAACTGTGGGCCCAACAGTTGCAGAAGGTGTTTAAAATTTGTCACCGCTTCCTTTTGTCCGGTGTGTGGGATAAGGGAAATAGCGGCCTGAACCACGAAGTTGGCATCACCCGAGCTGCACATTTCCACAATGTTTGCTTCACAAGCCGATAACACAACATTAAATATCTCCGCAGCCTCGTTAGACGCGAGCTCTGTCAAGTCATGCGATAGAATCTCCTGCAGAAACTTGCACCCTCGTTTGCTACCAAGCAGCGCCGCAACGTCAATGCCTCTTAGGACGGCGGCGCGGCTGGGACAATGAAGGATGAAAGTTCGCATGACTGGTGAAGCTACGGGGTCATTGGCAAGGTAAAGCAGCACATCCTGTTTCCCATCCTTATGCCCATTCGTCTTCCCCTGCTTCTTTTTCCCACCCCCGCCGCTGGTTTCGACGAGGCCCAAGGCATCCTTAAGCCAACTTACCGTTTCGGTTGGAAAGCGCTCGATGAGCCGACGGATGGTAACGGCTGTGTGGCGGTTGCGGAGTTTCACTTGTATCAAGTCTAGTGTCTCGGCCCCTTGGCACAAAACGTGCAAAGCCCTTCGCTGAATCTCGTGGTCTCCATTCAGCACCAACGAACTCATCACCTTGCATGCAACGTAATGCTCGTGGAGGGCCTCATTTTCTTCGAACAGACGCATCACAACATCAAGTACCATCAACTTCCTCTTTTCATCGCAGCTTGGAGCGCCCAACGCGTTCAACAGAGCACACACCACACGACCACCGCACTCGTCTTGTACAAGATCCTCAAGAAGTGTGAGCGGTTCTTCACCTTCATCCTCGTCTGTTGTAGCCGCCTGGCGATCAAGGGAAATAAACGCATCTAAAATGTGGCTCAAGGTTTCTTCGTCGAGTTTCCCGTCATCTCGCGGTCGCTTGCGCGATACTCCGGCCTGCTCTTCTCCCGCGCTGGTCTCGCAGAGTAAAAGTGAGCAAAGATCATCGCATGCAGCAGGAAGCCTACAAGCCTGAGCGAATTGGGCAATGAGCAGCGCCTTCTTTTCCTCCGACACGGCAGCCCTTTGCGGTGTTGTGCGTTTCACAAGTCGTTCGGTGGTGGCGGCAAAGTCGCCCCGCCGCACGGCTTTCGCAACTATTGACTTTCGCTCGCGATTCTCACGTGTGTGACGCACCTGCCGCTGCTGTGAGCGCTGTAGCGTTCCCTTCTTGCCCATCGCGATTTCACCTTCGATATTTGTGCATGTTTGTATAGAGGGGATGGGGAGAAGTGCGTGAAGCCATGAAGGGGAAGTAAAGAAACAATGCAACGAACGGATTGCAACCCAAAAGGGAAAAATAGACGGAGGTGGATCGGCGGGTTGGGGAATCACCAAATCAGTGTTGATGGTAAATGGTACAAATGCTCACTGTGCCAGGTTTAAAAATAAAAGAAAAGAGGATATGCGGGGTCCAACCGCAGTCGCCTCGGATAAGGCACTTTAATATTAAACGCAAACATCGAAAAGGAAGGGGTACATGAAGTAACGCCCAGACCCAACAAAGGGAAGAGTAAAAGCGTCGCTGAAACGCAAACTAGTGCTTACTTCCATATTACATTCTCCCTCAGAAAATAGTTTGGTCCTCTACAGACCATGTATTCCAGAAGGGGAGCCGATCGTGCGTGGCACCACCGAAGAATGAAGACAGAAGCCATAGAATAATCTATGAAACAAACACCTTTATTTAAACACGTACACGTGTGCATGTGCGCGCTAAACCATCACACGAACCACCCCTTGCCACCCCGTATTCCCTTCACCTGGCCAAACCGTGGAACGCCGTACTCTGTAAGCGACTGGTATTTTACAGTCGCGTACAAACCTGTCAACGACCGTTTATTAGTACGCCCCGATGCCGGAGTTCCGCCACCCTTGCGGCCGCCAGTAACATCCAGCAGATGTCGCAAGAGAGCTTGCTGGTTCTCAGCATTCATTTTTGGCAGGGAAACATTGAATACACGTCCCGTGTCGCTAAGGCACTGAACCCCATAGAAGATGACAGTGTCGCTGTTGTTACCCTTCATTGCAGCCCTCCCCTGCGGGGTTCTCGGCGCCGAAACGCCAAGGCTTTCATGAAGTGAGGAGACGGGTATACGCAAAAAACTCCGCGACCGTGCGTCTGCTGTGGGGGGTTTGAGAAGGGGCCTCAAGATGGCGTACTCCTTGTCCGCAAACGGAAGGAGTTTTGCTGCAGTTGGACTGCGGCGGCCATTCGTTTTGGCTCGCCGAAGCACCTTCTCCACAATTTCCCTGTGATCAGCAGCTTCATCGCTCCCGGCTCCATTTTTATTTCCACCGGAAGTGTCGGTTTCAGTTGCACCCGGAGCGTCGCAGGTGACCACACACCCGCCTTCGGAGTGCACGCGAAGGAGCCGTGTGCCCCCCGTGACACGCACTCCATTCCGCCTCGACTCATTCCTACTATGTAGAGCAAACAGGGAAGGTTTCAAGGAAGTAATCAAGGGATCCAGCAGGCCTTGAAGTACCTTCTTTTCCTTCTCCCTGATTTCATACACGTTTGATGCACTACGAACCACAGCACCCTCGTAGCCAGTTGAGAGGTATTTGTCAAGATACACAGTTCGGACCTCTTCAAGCGAGGTAATCAGTGTGTAAGGAACGAGCTTCACATACTTGCCGCCGATACCCTGGTAAGCAGCCACAGGTTCGCGTACCGGCTCCACACCACTGCACTCTTCCACTGCGCTAGACATCCGTTCAGGGAAAAAAGTTGAGGAAGCCCGTGCCCGCTCCAGAAGGCTGGCAAGAAAATGCAGTGCCTTAAGGCGTTGCGAGAAAACGGAGTGATTGGGAATAACACGAACCATTTCCAGGTCGGAGATGTGGTTGGCCTCCATGACCCCGCGCAAGATAGCCAACCGTTCCTTCTCTATCCGTGGGATTCCCCTACCACTCTTGTCGCCCCCGAGTTTCACCCTCTCGTTGGGTTGAAACGAAACAATATCAAATACACACATGATGGGGAGTGATGCCACATACCTGAGCACTTCATCTTCCGAAGAACAAGCGGACTTTGCGGACCGGAGACGGTGGACCAGAGCTGAGACCGCAAGGAACCCCGTCTGGGTAGCACCGCTGGACGCAGTGCGCGGGTTGTGTGAGCGGTGGATGTAAAGCTCACCGTCGAGGACCAGTCGCGGGTCACCACTAAGCCACCGAAGAAGCCGCAGTTCTTCTTCAATCCACGTCACCCCATAAATGGGGCGACCAAAGCGCGAGAAGCACGTCGATTTTGTTGACTCGGCTTGGGGAGGCACGTACGATACAATCCGAACCCCATCATGCTTTGGTGAGACGAAATACGGAGGTCCTTGAGGGCTGCTACCAGACGGCGAGGCTGCAGCGGCCGCACGCTCGAATACATCAAAGGTTGATAATGCCATGGGTTCAAAGGGCAAACCACGCCGGGGTCTTACAAGACGGAACATTTACCCTGTTGGCGCCTCTCCTTTTCCCAGAGCCGTTTCCAACTTGCCTGAGTCCTACGCTGGCCTCGCGAATGCAGAGACGGACTATTTGCCCTACTGCTGGAACTTCTGCCTCTGCACCCTCTTGGCCGGTGAAGTTTTTAAACAAAGAGCAAAGACGAATGTTATGGACACAACTTAGCGTCTTTCCCAAGGAAAAAAAGCGAGTACACGGCGTATGCTACAAGATGCCATTTATTGCCTACGTGGCGCCTACTCGCCCAAACCAGTGGAGGAAAACGACCACAAAAATAAAATAAAATAAAGAGCGGAAGCGCATATCCCTGCTCCCCCCAAATTATTTCTCCACCAGCCGATAGTTTCACTCACCGCACTCAAGCGGTTATGATGGACACCCGTTACAATCAGAACCGGCAACCACACACCCGCACGTATCGTAAGTTGACGACATATTCGGCCTAGCCCCTGCACACCAGCAACACGTGTGTTTTTCATTCAGTGAGTGTGCGTGATGAAAAGGAAGTATGGTCACACCACTCCTTCCCCTTGTAGCATGCCGGGATTTACGAGCAGAGAGTTCCCGCCACCGTCACTGAAGGCAAGAAAGGCAAAAAAAAAACAACAACGACCGGACACCAACTCGCAGCAGCTGCTTGTGGCATTGCTACATCCTTTTTGCTCCTTCTGTACGCGGAGGGAGTGGAGAGAGACAAAAGACCATATTATATAGAATATCGCCCACCGCTTCATCAGTTTTCGAAATCCGCATCGCCGGACGCGGATACATTCATGCTTTTCGTCAGGCAAGATGCATCACTTGCAAATGGAGACTGTGTACTTGAGTAGCAGTGCGAGCTGTTGTTGATGCTTTTATTATTATTGGTACTACGATCAACAACACTGCAATGTTGTGATGGGCTGGTGCCTGCTTTCTGTTGAGGAACAACAGCCATCAGAAGCTTAGCCAGTGAGCGGGCACCCTGGCGCGTCTCCGCCTTCTTTGTGGAGGCTACTCCAACAGCTGTTTTTCCACTTCGGCTAGGACTGCCATTAAGTTTGGCATGCGCTACAGCATCTCGCGTAGCTCCTGCCCTCTCACTGAATATGCCAGATGTATGCTCATGCGAGGAAAGAGATGGCACGGTACTGTGCTCACCCACACCTCTTGTGCCATCAAAGGTTCCTGCAAAATTGTTCCGCCCCGGCGGCGGAGATAAGACACAATCGAGGGTGCGTTGCATCTTCTGCAGCCTTTCCAAAAGTGCTGCGTTCTCATCAGCTAGTTTCCCGTTTGTGTGCTCCAGAGCTTGAACACGTCGATAAAGTTCGCCATTCGCCTTCTCGTATGACTCACATGTCATCTGGCAGCAACGGAGCTCTGACTGCAAGTGCCTCAACACATATTCCATTGGGTCCTCTTCGTAACACTCTGCGACAGATTGAGTGGGGTCCGAGTGGATAGGCTGCGGTGAGGTGCGGCCATCGCTAGTGTCCTGTGAAACATCAACACTGGTGTAAGCAGTTCTGCATCCCAAGTTATTAACTTCCTCAAGTGCACTCTGCGTGCGCATAGTATATGCCAACATCTCCTTACTGCATTCCCATCCTTCTTCCTTATGGCTGGAAACGCGTTTTTCCCTATTCCCCTCCTCTGATACTTCGGTTTCTGCTGTGGAGGAAGATGAGCTTTTGAAAGCCGTAGCATCATGGGCGTCTGTGGAATGCCCTGGGAGATGTGTTGCATCCCTCAGAGGTGGCGTGTCCGAGTGAGATGTAGAAACCAATACTGCCGCCGTTGACGGAAAGTCGATGGTCGCTATACTCGGTGGCAAAACCGCTTGAACAGCCAAGAAGTGGCGGCGGCTGCTTGCAACGGGGTTTCCTGCTAAGGCCAACGTCTTCAGTGAGCGAAGCCCCCTAAGAGAAACGAGGCCCTCTGCCGATCGAACGACATTATGCCGGGCCTGTACCTCCCTCAAATTAGTACATTTTTCCACGCCCGTAAAGGAGCTTAGCATATTAGCGGACACATCCAGAGTAAGCAACGTAGGTGGCAACCCCAGGAGGCTGGTCACGTGATTGTTTGTGACGACGAGCACCTCTAGCCGTGGGAGCTGCGCCACTCCGTCGAGATCGCGAAGCGCGTTAAATGATGCGGCCAGTTGTCGCAGTGTTGTCGGCAGTGGCCGCAACGACATTAGGTTGTTGTGCGAAACATCCAACACCGTTAGGGCTGTAAGTGAGTGGAGACTACCAAGGGACGAAATGTTGTTGTGGGATAGGTCCAGTTGTTCAATAGAGCAAAGAATTTCTTTCTCATCCTCCGAACAGAATGCCGATGAATCGAACTTATTTATGTTCCGGTGAGAGAGGTCGATCTTCATGCGGAGTACGTCTCTGGTCTTCCTTTCTTCTATGGCGTTATCAGTGCGGCGTTTTCCCGCTTACACTCAAGTGTTTCGGAATTCGAGTTTTGGGGGTAAAATTTATTCAATACCACCCTTGCTCCCTTATTGGAAGAACAGCTCCTTATGTTGAGGGACTCTTCAACCTCTTTAGTTGGCTCGTCTCTAGAGTTAACCACGGGCGCTCTGATAATGGAAACGAGAAAAGACATGGGGGAAGCATGGGCTACAGTGAGGGCCTACCACATATTTATTCAAACTTTAGTCAAGTGGACAATACGAGTGTACCGTAGAGAAAGAGAATGGACCACTGGAGGGAAAACGGTCCTACGCCACTCCGAATTTATACTGTTTACTCGGCACGTATATGCAAACGACAGTGACGGCACTGTGCAGGTACCAATTACAGTGCGCATCCACATCCACATCTACACACAAGCACAAACACAAACGCACACGACACTACACCCTAGTCGTCTTCGTCTCCATCCTCCTCCTCATCGCCCAAAACAGTGTCATCGCAGCTGTTATATTGCTTTTTGGTCGCGTCGAAATCAGAACCAGGCAATTCCACAAGGTGAACCATTGCCATGCTCCTCACGTTACCCGTGGTGGCGGGAAGCACAACATTGAAGTAGCGCGGGAAACTCTGTACAAGGTAAAATAATCCACCATATCTCTTCCGCACCGCTTCTTGGGCTCCGCGAGGAAGATGCAGGATTATGTTTGAGCATGCCTTCGGGCCACGCTGTTGCAGGTATTCTGCTATAAGACGCACCAAGTCTTCTTCGGAGAAGTCCTGGCGGATGACACCCCGAGGGAGCGGTTGCCCTGGGCGGCTCACGCACCACTGCCCCGCAATCTGGTATTCAAAGTGCTGGAAATATTGTGGATAGTTATTGAAGAAGCTCCAAAACCTCCGCGGCAGGTAATTTAGTAGTTCCTCGGGGACACTCTTCTTTAAAAACGTTTTGAGTGGAACGTGACCCTTCTTGGGCAGGTAGCGGTGGAGCTCACGCGCTAGGTTGTCGGGGTCATGAAAGGGATTAGCTGGGTCATTTCGAAATGCGATACGACGCCTCAGGGAACGAATCTTCTTTTTATTCCTTTCCTGTATAGCGATTTCGAGCTGCTCCTCCAGTGACAAATGCTCCTTGTCGAGGCGGTCTTTGAAGCGCCGCCGCATCACCACATCACCGTTCGCGCTGAGAGAAAACACAGCGGCGTGGAAACTAAAGAACTTCATGAGTGAACCATAGTAGAGCTCTACCTCTTCCCTGACAGAAGCAGGTATAGACTTCTCAATGTGGCTGATATCTACCTGTCCTTCCTGCGGCACAAGACGTAGAATATAGTTGCAGCTTTTGGGAGTTGGCGTTGTTTCGCACTCAAGGGAATCGTACCCTGGTGGGCGTAACAGCACCGAACCGCCATCGCGATCGACGGCAAATGCAAACACATGTTGCATCTGCGCAAAATAAATGATGGCAGCTGGCCCCTTGAAGGGTAGTAAAGACACTACTTCATACCCAGTGCGCTCGAGGAGGATGCGGAGTGGCATCCACCGCCCCGTAACCCCACCGAAGGCGGTAATGAACGGCTGCAGCAACTTTGGATCTGGTTTGTATGCGGCAAACCGCTCCTCCGCCACTTCACATCCATCAAGTGGGAACTTAGCGTACCCTCCGTAAAGCCTGATATACTTGCGCCCATGTACAGACACCACCTCGGAGGCACGGTGCTTGAAGTACATCTCAATGTGCTCTTCCGTGTAGCCTGGCATTTGCCCAAGCACGTCGTCCAGTGGAACAAAGAATGGAGGAATATGAGTGACGAAGCTGCTTAAGGCAAGAACCGCCCCACTTCCCGTTGCCTTCGGGACAGGCAGTGTAGACGTCGTCACATTGAAGTCCGGGGGTGGTGGTGGGTACTTCCTTAGGCCAACGTCATAATAAAAGTCCACAGGCTGGATTTCGTTCACCCCCTCCACCACCAACCGGCCTGCTGGTTGCACGAAATAACCTCCTTCGATATCTGGAGGGGAAACCTTGCTGCTGTTGCTTTTTACCTCTTCCTCTTTCCTTTCTGGCGTTTCAGTTTCCTGTGGCGGAGTGCCTTTGTAAAACCGGAGACCACTTCTATCCAGGCAAATACCAAGTCCTTTTGCCTTTGATAGTGCGGCTGCCAGTGTCTTGTGGGGACGCACGTGCTGACGACGGCTCTCGAGAGACAAGTCGTTGTACAGAGACCCGACGGACATCCACGTCCCGTCTGGTATGCGGTCCAAAATCTCTTGTAACTCACACACGAGTGCGGGATGAACTGTGTCAATCGTGGAGGAGTTGTCAGTATTGCTGCACCACCGCCTTTCCACCGGGGTACGGAAGGGCGGCACCGCAAGACCAGCTCTGAGGCATCTGATGGACTGTGCAAAGAAGTGGCACAGCATTTCAACCGAGATGTGCTTTTTCGTGTGTGTGATAAAGTGAGTCAAGGGCTCAGTGGTGTAACTTATCGTCAGTTCCGGGAGTGCGATCGTGATCTATGTATTTTAGCAGCCGCAACTCATGTGGTAGTTTGCAACGCTTACCCTTGTGCTCAAAAACGCGAACTCACTTCCTCGAAGAGTTGGAGGACCCCTACTCACGTTCCCACAACACTGATCCGCCGCTGCTAAACAGGGGTAAACTAAATAGTTCGTGGTGAGGAAAACAAAGTATCCCTCCCCCCTTTCACCCCTCATGTTGTTGCAAACGATAGAAAACAGATGAACGAAAGCGGTAAGTGGAAGCAAGAAAAGATGGGTGCAGGGAAGGGACATGGTAAGCTACGCTTCTTTTCTGTAGTGGGACAAGGTGAGTCCAAACCGATAACCCGAGATATTTTTCGCCGCGTTAAACACTCACAGGTATATGTATTATGCTTTCTTAGGCCTCTTGCAACTCTAACAAAGTGTTGCGGGGTCGACATTTTTCCACTTCCGCCACGGCCCGTTGGCAAACGTGTTAACGATAAAGGAGCTAACCTCCAAAACAAAGAGAGAATGCCTCACCCCACAAAGGGTGTCATTAACTCGCTCAACTTTCCACCTGACCGTTAGGTCCACACCGGAAACTCCGGCAGGGCACATCAGCACGCTCCCGGTGCGGAGGATGACGGTGGGAAGAATTAAGGAATCTTTCGTCTTCCCTGCACCTAGCTGGCCATGCATGTTATCACCGAACCCAACTACCGTAGTATTGTCCAGTTGAATGAGAAAATGCTCCCGCCCCACAATATTATGAACACAGTTCACAGGTTCGGCATCCGATGGTAATGGTAGTGGCACCCATGTTTTTGAAAATGAGTCTTCCTCACCCAAACCAATCAAACCACTGCCCATAACTTCGATCTCCGTTAGCAGTTGCGGAGCTTTATGGTAGCGGAACATTATCTCGTTCCCTGCGTGAAGGGTGACGGCTTCAGCCTCCTCACGTGGAACTGATGAGGCGTCATCCTCCACCTCGTTGCAGTAGTAGCAACCCCAATGAAAGGTCCGAACGTGGTCTGTGTCACAACTACCATCTCCCGGTGCGGACTTGCACCTCACGGTTACGGCGGAATGCAGATGCATTGCTTGGAGATCAACCACCTCGAGGGAGCCTGTGCCCGCTTGGGTGCTCAAACATTCAAGTAAGACCGGAAGTCCAACAGGTTGGAACCTCTCTGACGAAAACGCAGCCCGCCTCTGCTTCTTTGGTTTCCACTGCCTTTCCTTATCATCAATACAAGCAGATGCTTCTGTTTCCATAGGATCCACCCCCTGGGTTTTGCGCGCCGCATTTTGCAAAGCAGATTGCATCGTCTTGGCTTTTGCCTGCAAAATGGACCACATATCACCATCATAGCCAAGCTCACCAAAATCCCCCTTTCCAGCGGCCAGAACAAGCAAGGGGTGGCTACGATGCTGTGCAACACTATCATCAGCTTCGCCAGTTGCCAGCGTTGCGTCGCGCAGGGCCAGCAGCGTGTGGTGAGTGCCACAGCTAACGTGAGTTAGCTGACCCCTTTTTAATAAACCATAAGCACCAGCAGCATCCCCACGACCGCCGCATTGGTCAGCGGCGTTGCTGGCATCACCATTCACCTGAAGGGCAGATAACACGAGGGTAAAAGAAAAAAGGCCATCATCACATGGCAAACCCAGCTGGCCATCCTCATTTTTGCCGCAGGCATACAAACCATCTTCCGTCCATGCAAAAGTGTGATATGCGCCACAAACGATATCCTTTGTATTCTTTCCATCGAAGAAGGGGATGCGTGTGGGGACTGACACGCACGCCGGCGAGCCGCGGCCCATGCCAAGCTGTCCATTCTCGTTGAGACCCCAGCCGTACACTCCCTCAGTCGTGATGACAAAATTGTGATAACCACCGACACGTACCGTTCGGATGTTTCCCAATGGTCGACCATCGCTGTCAGCACTTCCCAGGAAAAAAGGAATTAGAACGACCTTGTACTGCGTATCGCTGATGCCAATGCCCAGCCTTCCGTCGTTACCGCATCCGCAGACGGCAATGACAGTACTGGTTGCTGTTTCGGTGGGTTCCGGTGTATTTTCTGTGACACAAGAAACGCGTTCTTCCATTCTTTTATATATGTGTTGATTTGTTAATGCAGAGGCCTGAGGTAAACTAGTGTGTGTGTGCAGTGGGGGAAGTAGATGATGAACAGTATATCGTGATGCGAATGAATATAACAATACTGATTGCGATTATGCAAACTCTACCGTTCATCCGCATAATGAACTGTTACCCAGAGGTACGAGCACAGAATTTACGTTTATTCGCGATATGCATACCGATATGCATTTTCTTGTTACCTTTTTTTTAAAAAAAATAAGATAGGCGCGTGCGCGTGCATGACATCCGGATGCAGGTTGCACAAGGACATATCCCTCGACGTCCCGCTTCGAGAGGACCCTTCTGCACTGGTGGTGCCTCGTATCCTTCACGCGTACCAGTTAATTAACGTGAGCTTCATTTGGTCACTATTTGATTATTCAGCCGGCCTCCAACTATACTGCGACTTTTATACTCCTCCGCCGTGAGAGCTATGAACCCCTATATTCCCTCCTCATATTCATCCAATCACTGATGCTTCATACAGTTTATTCCGTCCATGCTGATACAACACCATCTTCGGTTGAGGTGAATATCCATGGAAGCGTTGGATGCCAGGCGACGGAGTAGACAGCCCTGCGATGCTTCAGAATCTTTACCGGAACCAGAAGTGCGTTCTTATTGTAATCATCGTATACCATGCCGTGGAACACATGCACCTGCCCATCTGCCGCACCCGATGCAAACAACGGATAGGCATTTGTATTCGTATGGAAAGCCACTGCGTTGACGACGCCCTTGTGCGATCGCATGCGCTTGTAAGGCTTGTCCGAGAAGTCGCAATCATACCATTGCGTGTGGCTCGTCGTGTCGCCAACTAAGAAGTTATCACCTTCAGTGTGGATAGAAAGGCACGTAGTGATGCCTCCCGGCGCCTTGTATCTGCGTTGCAATTTGTGCGCGAGAAGATTGTACATTCGCACAGAGTTTGTTGTCGAAAGGAAGAAGAGCGGCTCACGTGGATGGAACTTGCAGTCTGTAACCACCTCAGAGAACTTGCGAAATGGGCAGAAAACCTTTCGTTTAGATAATTGTAGCATCACAGTTTGACGGTACTTGACGTGGTCCTTCGGACACAGGGCACAGAGGTAGTCACCACGGGCGTGGAAGGTAAAGCGCTTCACCTTCGCATGCAGGGCAATCTTCAAAACAATGCCAGCGCGGCGTTCCTTTGCTGAGGCGTCGAAAAATTCGGCACGTTTGTCTCGTTCCTCCACATCGTGCAGGTCTTGTAGGATAGAATGGGCCGTCTCATCCTTGTCAAGTGCTGCCTGAGTGATGCCACCACCCCCAAGAGACACTTCGCCACCAACAACTTGTTCAACCTCGGTATTGTTAACTGCGGTGCCAGGGGCCCGAAGGTGTCGTAGTGTATTCTCATTTACCAGTTCGTGTGCAGCAAACCTCGGTACAATAAACACGAGACTGTATTCCACTGCCACTGCCAATATATTTAGTGTCTTTACGGGACAGAACTCTACTTGCTGCACAGGTGCACCCATATCGTATCGCTTCATCAGTCGCCCAGTCATTACCTCGTAGACACGCACTAAATGGTCATCGCAGGCAGTTGCCAGATATTGGCCGTTAGGGTTGACTGCAACGCTGCGCACCGTCGCGGTATGGCCTTTATACTGGAAGGACAACCTCTCGGGATATGGCCGAAGATCCCTTGGGTCTGGAAGCTCAGGCAGTAACTTGGAGGGATCCACCACAAGTCGAGTACGTTGCGCTCGCGGAAAGAACGCAAGATCGAGACATCGCTGGTACCGATCTTGTATAGTGTGATTATAAAAGGGCACATGCCGTAGGGCATCAAAGGCGCGCGGAAGGAAGTGCTCTTTCTTGTCAATTGCGCGCAGCCGGGCAAAGCGTTCCTTCGCCCTCTCACTTGGGAGGTACTCAGGCGGCGGCCGGTAACTTTCATATGTACCAGGTGGTGCGGCTTTGGGTTTCGGAACGCGGTTATGATATTTGAAGTGAGTGTGCGTGTCCATAACCACTTTCCCATCATCCCAAAGTATTGTTGTTTCACTTTCTGTTTCATCTTTGGGTTTGTTCTCCTTCTCTTTGTCTTCCTTCATCATGCGACGTACCATCTTGGCAATAGTTTTCATATCACGATCGGACGGAAGGAACTTCCTCTTCGACGGTCCGGCGCTTCGAGCCAGTGGGTGGTTGAGTGGATCAAATTCAACCGTGTCGACCGCAACGTCCTCGTACATGTTGTAGTTCGGATTGGGCGTACGATTCCGTTGGAGGTTAAATATCATTTGTAGGTCTGCGTTGCTCAGTACCTTTTTCTCATCGTGCAGGGCGTCGTAAATGGTGCGCATAGCGTTCGGGTCATCTGTTGCTTCCAACAAACGTTCCAACGCCGACCGTTCACTCTTCATCAACTTGCGACCTTCAACGTCATACCCGTAGTGGGCTTCGTCTTTATACCACTCAAGAGGAATGTCGCCTACACGATTGAGTGTGGCTTCATCTTCGCTACTATCCGACTCATCCAACTTCTGAGTTGCGCCGATGCGAATAACATCACAGTCGGGACCCCCTTGTGGTTCAACCAACTCCTGGGCGTCAGGAAAGAGAAACACTTCATCATCGCTCTCCCTATCGCTCCATATCAACTCATCCCGCAGATCCGTGGCGTTTGTCTGAGAGCTTGTCAACACTTCATCGCCGTTGCCTCCCTCTCCAGGAGACGGTGGCGGCGTGGTGGACAGGTCTGGCTTTTGTTTACCTGAATCATCGACGGCTCTGGGTGATGGTGAGGGCGTCTTGTGTACTCTGCTCGTGACCCGAGACGTGGGCTCACGCTTCTTGACCATCGACACTAGCTGTTGAAGAGTACAAAATGATAGCGGAAGAATTAAAGAACAGTTATTTGGATGGACTCGGGAAGGGATTCACGCGCTCATTTACACACAACGTTCGCAACATGAAAGGAATGATAACTTTAGATGTGTGATCAAGAACGACTTTCCGCATGTCATTCGCAAGCAAACAGTTAATAAGCGGCTTTAATTTCAAGACTTCTTCTATCTTCCAATATAAAAAGGCGCATACTAATGCACACACATAGACGTTGTTTAAAGCAATCAGACATTTACGCAGATCCAGTTTTCTATAATAAGTTGTACACCTGCTTCCATCGCACAAGTGGGGAAAAAGAAAGGATAGTCTAAGAAACGTACTTTCATGATCCGCGTGAAGTTGAACTCGATTGTCCACGGGTTCGCATGCCCTCCTGGGGGCACTCCTGCATCCTAATCTTGAGTTGCTCGGACTCGGAAAGGAATCGTCGAAAGGGCCCACGAAGGAACGCCATTGCCATTTCGTGCACTTCTTCTGTACAAGACCTGGTTTCACACCTTCCGTTACTATCGTGCCCCCCTTTGCTCGACAGGGCAAGTTGCCGACGAAGCGCATCATTCTCTTCTCTGAGAGAGCGATTGAGGGCCTTTTGAGTTCTCAGTTGCTCTTCCATTCTCGCGAGTCCGGACACGGCACTTCTCACGGCACTTTTTACCTCCGAAACTGAAAGCCCATCCAGTGCTTCCGCTACGCCCCTCCCGGACGCTTTCTCTAAAACCTCACCAACTGCCTCAGACCGTCCGTTAGAAACCAACCACCGTTGACCACCACTACTTTTCGAGTGTGAAGAAGCCGTAATAACGCCAGCAACGTTTGAGGTCATCTCTGCTTGCACGAGGCTGCGTGTCAGTTCACCAATACGGTGCTTCTGCAACGAGATTACCCCGTGGAGTCGTTTTATCTCCTCTTCAGCAATAGCTACCTCCCTTTCACGCATCTCAGCCCGACACCGAAATTCTCGCACTTCCTTTTCTCTATCCAAAAGGCAGCGTTGTAGCCTTCGAGCCCAATCACGTTTAGCGGTCGACTCACTACTGGTGATGCCACTTCCATTGCTAAATGCGCTAACCGTCAACCGTTTGCCGTAACGGTTCTCCTTCGGTGTAAAGCTAATTGCATCAACGGATGTGGATCGCGAGGGAGTTGCTCCCGCACCCTGATTTTCCCTTGCGTCGGGCGATGACGATCCATGCCAAAAATCGACACCCTCTGGGGGTGAAGTTGAGCTCGAACCCAGAACGTGAAGTACGTGCGCGTTATGCAGGCGACTCTCTCCACTTGTTGGTGTGCGTGTCTTTTCCCTTACCGGCGGCGAAGTGGTGTCTAATTTCTGTGGTTTCACAGTTCGATACGACTGCTGCCTTTGCCCGCTGCATGGTCGTGACCCCGTAGTGGAGAGGGAAGAGGCGAGCAGTGTTGAAACGGAGGGGTCTTCCGGGAGTTGACGGTTCATTGCAGCGCCGTTAGGCGAAGTGGCAACGGCCATCACTAATGCCTAAACGCGTAGGCGCGAAAAGGCAAGAAAAGTAACTAAGAACTTCAATGTGAACAAAAAATACATATACGTGTATGCAAGAGAGTGAATGGACGTATGTGAGAGCGAGTATGTAGATGGACGTTCCATGCCAAGCAGACAGTGACTCCGCAAGGCGATATTGGTAATGAAACAGAGCAAGTCACAGGTGTCAAAGCTCTTTTTTATCATCAGGCCGCGCGACAAGGCGACAGCGGCAGCACCGTTATCGGCAGAGAGAAAAGGCCGAGGACGCAAAGTAAAACGGAGGAAAGGCGTAGGCAGTGAAGGAAATGGGGTACAAAGCACTGGAGAAATGATTCAGTAGAACCAGCAGCACTTACAAAACCAAATGTGACTCCTTCCCCTTGGCGTATTACTTATCGTTTGGGTGAGCTGAAATAAGAAAGAACCCTCTTTGGGTAATTAAAACTCCCTCTTAGTCAGCAGCCCCCTCCTCCTCTCCCTGTGTGTGTGTGTTTGTGGGGGATGAGAAACATCAAACTATCATAACTGTCCAGTAATTACAGGGTACACAACGGCCAAACAAAAAAAAAAACATCTATCAACGACCCACTTCCCTCCCCACTGCTGCGCTTACTGCTAATGCTGTAGTAAGCATATTTCAAACAGGTGTTCTTTACACTTCATCGTGTCGGTTATTTAAGTATAAGAGTATACAGATACAACTACTCACGTGTGTGGAGGGCAAACACGCAAATAAATGTGTGCTTCTTAGTGAAGAAACAACAACAACAACAACAAAAACAGCAACCTCACCTTCGACTGCGGGAAAGCTTTCTTGGTTCCCACAAGGACCGCTGCCCAGCCATCCTCCTTTTTAAAAGGAAGAAAAACCTACTTTCTTTTCCTTATTTGTTTCAGTTTGTCGATTTGTATTCCCTTCCCCCCTCCCGCCTTCCCATGACGGTTACATTACATATATTACACATCTTTCTCTGTATTCACCTTCTCCTTTTTCATCGTTTCCCCTTAACTCCTGCTCTCTCTCTCTATATATATATCCCTCTCTTCTCATCCCCTGGCCCGTGCATACTTTTGCACGGCTGGGAGAATTTCCCCTTTCATAGTCGGTGTCCCTCGCCCAATTCGCCATCCTTACTTCCTCACCCATAGTTATTACCATCTCCGCTATTTCCCTATTCACATAGGTAAGGCACTTTCCCCTGACTACGGACGCTTACAGGTAAGACAAAAAAAACCAAAGTCAAAGTGTGGTGTGCGTATAAACAAAAAAATAATAATAATAATTGGGAAACGAGCGGTTAAGATCCACGAGACGAAATGTAGCAGAAGTGGCACTGTGTAAACGCACAGATACACGTGTAGAAGAGCAACAAAAGCACTATGGCTCCTACTCATCCAAATGGAATGAATCTTCTCTTTCCGCATTCTCTTGTGTGGTCGATATCTCGCATTCCGCCTCCTGATCGAGGCGTTTCTGTAAGCTTCGTAGGGCCTCTATACGATCCGCTGTCGGCGACTCAGGCGGGGAAGTGGTTATTAGTCCCGGTGACGCCTTTCCTACAGGCGAGAGAATCCTTGCAGACACGACGTGTGTTTTCCGCAGTCCAACTCCCAGATCCGCAGTAGCACCCCTACCGTGTCCATCGGATTCCCTTCCTGTTGTCACTGTCACCACCTTCTCGGCAAGTGTGCTGTCAGGCAAGCAAACACGATTCATGAGAGTTGGCCGACGCTCCTTCTGATGCACCACAACGTTTGCAAGCTCCATTGATGGAGGCAGTTGAGGTGGTCGCAGCAGTGGTGCCTGTGGCACCGTAGTCCCCTGGTTTAGTTCGAGTGGCGTTTTTTGTACTTGGGCGCCGGGTGTCGGTGTGGGTGTTGTTGTGCCTGTCACACGACGAGTTTTCCTGTAGCTTGGGGAAGCCTCCTGAGGCCTCTGCCTTTGCCCTAGACGCAAAACACCAGCAGCGCTTTGTACGGACCCTTCTCCAATGGCCTCAGGTGCCCCACCTCGACCGCTACGTTCCGCTGTCGATCCTCCTGACTGGGAAGGCTGCAAGCTGCCGGCCACTGATGTGGTGTCCACCCGCCGCAATCGGTCGTCGGCCCCTGGGACGAGGGGACCCGAGCAGAGAGCACGTGCCTGCGCCAGAATCATGTCATAGAGTGCCTGCCAGTCGCTATTGTCTGAAGGATAAATGCGGCGGAAGTTGCGCAACCGAGAGTCTTCAGCAGCGCGGCGGCCCTCAACTGTTTTCTCCCACTCAGTCATCCCATCCTGAGTGCTGGAACTCCCTGCTCCCGTTGCGTTGCTTGCTTGATTTGCATTCGAGGAGGAGCCATTTGTGGCGACACCATTTGCTGTATCACCGGAATTCTGTCGCTTCTGCGCCGTCGTTGTGTGTGTATTGGCGGTGTTCACCGGTGGTCGCATCATTCGCTGGATAAACTCATCACGCTCTTTCCGCTCGTCGCGCTTCCTGTCCGTCACCTTCACGTCGAGAATATCCCATACCTCACTAATAAGTGCATGTTTCACCTCGTAGTCCAGAGGTGTATCGGTAACGAGCGACGGTGTGTGGTTTACCTCCATTAGCCATGGCTTCATTTTGTTATCCACCAAAATATCAAAACCAAGCACCTCAAAACAGCTATACCCACTATTGTGTCTTGGAAAGCAAGAGTTGTACACATTTGCAATCTGTGGCTGCGCAACCAGGATAGTTTTGCAGATGACGTGCGCCACGCGAGCCCAAAACTGTTCTACGGACTTGCCACAGCTCTCCAGCCATTCGTTGAAAAACTTGAAGTTACGCTTGTTGCCCACATTGCAATTAGCCGGATCATCGTTGAATACATACTCGGGATTATGTTTGTTAACGGCGTAGTTTGTCAGATGCTTACACGTGTTCTTTACATTCGCATCTGTGGGCCGTTCATAAAGTTCTGCGCACTGCCGGACAAGCCCATCATTGAAAAGAAATATCGAGGGCGCTCTGATGGACGTTAGCAGCACGTAAACGCGCAGATCAAACTTCCGTCCTTCAAGAAGCAGTGGACGGGTAATGTACTCCTGCACAATGTAATTATCAAGATCTTCTACGGCGTTGAGAGGATCACGCGTTATCATAATTCCTCGGCCCTGGCAGCCAGAATTCGGTTTCATAATGAAAAACTTCGACAATTTCTTGCTGCGTAGGGCCATCAGAAAACGAGCAAACTGGTGCCTCTCGCTCCTAAGCGACCACGTGCGTGGATAAAAAATGTAATGTGATGGCATTACTTTCCTCATGCGACCAAGTGTGATGCCTAAGTGCCCTTTCCGACACAACAAATACATTGAGGGGAAGTGATTTGTCCGCTGCCAGTTGGCCAGCCGGACAAGCCGCGTCAGCGGTAGCACTGTGTCTGACCACACAATATTGAAATTGTTCCTCTCTAGATCGTCCTCCAACTCCTGAATCTTAAATCCGTTTTCCTGCGCAATGATACGGAGAAGGGGATACTTGCAGAGGGCAAGGTTCACTATTTTGTACTGTGGTCGCGCCCGCCTGGAACCTGGCGTTTTGGTGAGGCTATTCAATGGTGTACTTCTCGTACCGGGGCGCTCGAGGTCAGTGAGTCGGAGCGAAGAAAGGGGTGAAAATGGCCCAAAGGCGCCGATCGCACCTCGTGATACCGTAGAGTTTTTACTACTGTTAGGAGTGGAAACATTTGACTCCAACCTGCTCATGGCGGAACCTGCACTCCTCCGATGAACGGGACTTCTCGACGCACTCGAGTCCCGTTCTCTCGTTGTCTCACATGGCGTTCTTTCACCAACTTTACCTGCAGAACCTGCGGAATGCCATCCACGTCTAATGGGTGAGATGGGTTTCGGCGAAACATTAATCTTCTTGGGTGCCGATATCGACCCGCCTCGCATGTCAATGCCCACCGGCTTCCGAATGGTGCTATGCTGAATGATGACCGTTTTGTCTTGTTTCTCTACAACTTCCTCTTTGACACTCGTTCCACTCATATCAATCAGCTCCCGTATGGTTTTTTTGGTTGATTTAGCGAACGGGGAGCCGAGTGTACCAGCATCTAGCCGCGGCCTCGCCATGCTTCCGCTGCAACGCCTTCGCGAAGGATTTACTGAGAGGGGAGCGTCCGCACGCAGTACACCAACTTTCGACCCCCCATCTTCGGAGATGTGCCCGGTGCCGGCCGCGCCCCCCATTGATTCCTCTCGGACATGCAAGGTTGACGACAGCGTCTCCGATATTAGGACTGCGGTGGCAACCTGCTTTCGCGGTCTAGCTATTACTGGCTCCATCATGTTCCTCATCCTTTTCTTTTGGCTTGTTTGTGGAACACAAGCAGAGGATATGCAAGGGGAGAATAATACAAGGGAAACACCGAATGAAGCACTAAAGAAAGGCTCTTAATTTGTAACGAGACAAACCCTCTAGCGGAACAAGTTTAGGCAGCAGAACACATGCGCCATAAGGTAGTCAAAGACACAAAAGACCCAAGGTGAAAGGTACACCCAGCCACATAGGAAAGTTGTAGACGATTCAACATGTAGCTGCATTTGTGTGAGGCTAGTTTGATTAACCACTGCCTCACGCACACCCGTTGAATGTGCTCTGTACATTGGTTTCTCATAGAATTGACGTCTCCTTACTCGGATCGGGTGTGGGCTCTGTCCGACTCACGAGAGTCGCCGGCTCGGGTGTTGGGACGACCAAAACATGTTGCTTTGTCATCCCGAGAAGGGCAAGCTGCAATTCCTCAACTACGGTGGAGGCTATCACAATCACATCTGTCTTGCGCTGCTGTAAGAACTTCACAACTTGAATCGGGACACGCGTTGCTGTGGGTTCAGTTACCTGTTTGGTTGCGTGGAGTTGGCATACCGAAACCTTTGGCCATTCATCCTCCTGATGAGCGTCTTGCTCTTGGGTGACAGCAGGGCCCTCCGTCGCGGTGGTGGGGTTGGCATCGGCAGCACCCTCCGTTGTGCTCGGAACCATGCTCTCTGCCATGGGTTGTGCCTCTTGATTTTGCGGCTGCTCTTCATTTCCCTTCGGTGCTTGCTGCTCCTGTTTTGGAGAGATGAGAGACTCCGCGTTAATACTGCCTTCTTGGCCCTGAAGCAGGCGCTCAAGGGTCTGAGTGTAAAGTTCTATTTCCTCAGGTGGTGTACATCCCTCGGCTATTACCACAGCACAAACCACATCACCGCTACCCTCACGACAACGCCCCAATGCATACTGGACAACGCTACAATCCCGTATGAGCGCGCCCTCCTCACCTGGGCGTGGTAGCAGCACAACAACATGACGTAACGCCGTAGTATTGAGCCTCAAAGTGGTGCCGTTACCCTTAATGAACCACAACGGGTACGTTTGACGTATTTTGCTGAGAACTGCCCTACTCACATGTCCAACACTAATATATTTGTTTTCCGTGGTGTTACCAGCCCCGAGAAGAAGTGCACCGGCATTGTGATGCTTCAGGCGGTCTTCTGCGTACTGTGCAATAATGCCAGCACGTCTCCTTTCCACCTCCTCCGCCAACTCGCGTGCGGCCGCTTCTAATTCTTCCGTTGTCTGTTCCGGTGCAGCCTGTTGGTGATGTTCTGCATCTCTTTTCCCTGACATTCCCCCCCTTGTGGAGAGTCGTTGCCGCGAACCAGGGCGAGGTGGATCCGCCCCGTGGGATATTTCCATTGATGCCCTTATCGACCTCGGTGTGTTAAGTGGTGTTTCTTGGAGTGCCATGGTCTCTAGTTTATAGTTGAGAGTATCGCGTGTGGCCTTGCTTCCCATGATGGTTTCCAATGTCTTGTGAATTGCTATGGAAGGCGGAAGTCTCTTCGCAGTTCCTGCCTCTTCTGGGGGTTGTGGTACACTCTCAGGGCTATCAAACTGAAGCGGTGATGGCAAGCCACATCTTTCCCATATGTGCAGCAAAATGAGCTGCTCTCCTTCGTGTTGCCGCATCATGTAACCAGGAACAGCAGCCCAGCTCACTGCCTTGAGGGACGCCGGGCCGCCGTCACACATAACAACAAAAGTCATCTCGTACTTATGCGTAAACCTCCTCCCGCAGAATGCTCTAGTACCCTTCTACTTTTCCCTCGTGATGTCCCTCTATTTTTTTTTGTTGCCACGTTACAACAGCGCTTGTTTCGTTATTTCTCGTCTCGTATATGAGTACAAATATATTTCTCGACTGATTTGTCCTTTCCTCTCCTTTTAATTCAAAACTTAACATACAGGGTGGGGGCAGTGCGTACCGTGCCTGCGATATTGTGCGCTAGAGTGCCCGAGGGGGTGAAGAAAATGAAATGGCAACACGAACCGGCAGTTAGACAAATTACGAATCTCGAAGCGTAAATAGACCCTCAGGTAACAGAGAGATGGAAGGGGGAGAGAGAAATGTGCACACAAAGCGATGCAGAGGCACGTGGTACGGAGAAAAAAAAAACAAGATGCACAGTTTGCATATGCCCCTCCACGTTGAAGGCAGTGATGACCGATCAACACCTTCTTCCGCCACTCCTACAAGACCTGTTGCGAGACGCCGCTTCTGGGATGCTTTAGTGTTGGTTGCAACACAAGGCAAAGAAAAACATACACGGGGAAAAGAAGAAAGGGATGGTGAGCACTTTCCTCCTTACCTCCATTACTTCCGTCCCTGTACCCTATATGCACTCGCGAGCCCTTCCCCTTTTTCGCACATCTGCCTCTCTTTTTTTTTTTTAATGAATATCTCCTGCACCGTCACCGCTTTTGAGGACGTTAGTAGTTTGAGTTACTTTCCCCTCCCCACACGGAAGCGACGCTGTCGTCCAGAGTTGCTCGCGGCTTCACATCGGATCGATCATAGCCGGTATTCGCGCGGGAGCGGGTCTGTCATTACCCAACCACCCTTGTCGGGCTTCAGTCCCTTCGCAGATTCCTTCTCTAGCCACACTTGACGCATAATCTCGTACAACGCCTTCGTGTCCAGAGAGCAGTACTCAAGTAACTGGATCCGAAGCATGGCCCACGCCTTGTCCCGGACATCAGGACGGGCGGCTTGCACCATCGTGTCCAATTTGTTCTTGCCCTCGTAAATACCGCGGCGCCGCTCGTCTTGCATGACTGTCTGCTGGAGGTCTCTTAATGAGCCTCCACCTTCGTGGTGATACCACAAGCGGTACACACCCATGGCATTTTCGCCCTTCTGCTCGTCCTGCCGCCCACCACCACCACTACCTTCTCCCTCACCTGCATCAACCACGTCACCAGCCGCATCCCCACCAAAAACACCATACTTGAAATCAGGACACAAGCCCGGAAGAACCTTTTTAAGTGAATTAGAGCCATGCGCGTTGGGGTGAACAAACCCTCGTTTAAACAAGTCAAGTGTATCAAGGAAATAGAACTGTTTGATTTCCTCCTTGTACTCATCCACCAACTGCCCCAATTTCTCCAAGCAAGATTTTTCAAAGCTGGCAAAGTGGGCAATGAAGCACCCATCGTAGAAGTTGACGGGTTCGTGTAGTGGATTATTTTTAGTAATATTGGGTCCCCGAGCCTTGGTTGCGCGACGACCTCGCCGCGCGTTGGTGACTGCTGCAAACTCCTCTTCTTCCAGCTGCTTTTTTAGCCTCTCTAACCTCGCTAGTTCTCCAGACGCCGTCATCGCATCCCGTTTTTTCGCCCGCTCCTTCCGCACGATGTGCATTAGTTCCGCAATGCATGCACGCCGCGGATCTTCATTCGGAGAGTAGCCCTTACCGAAGTGCAAGAAGTCATAGTGCGTTGGCGTTTCGTTGAGAACATCCTCCTGAAACACATCAAGAGAAAACTGGAATGGTAAAGGCTGAAATGCAACGACTTTTTCAAACGGGGGTAACGCGAATTGCGTTGCCTCAAAGTCGATTAAAAAAGCCGGATAGCGGATGCGCGAGAAGAAATCTTCAATTTCCTTGGGGTTGACAAATACTTTACCTGCTGTTATAGCCTTCACGTATCGTAACTGTGGTGCAGTAAGGTTAACAGCACCCTTTTTGTATTGGTACAAAACGTCCTGGACCGTACGGAGGCCCTGTAACCACCATGTAGTCTTTCTCGAAACAGCGGTAGACGGAACGGTAAAAAGGTGATTATCACGCTGTCGAATCGGTTCATCAAACTTGTTAGGTAAGCAAAGACCCTCAGCAAAAAAGGGACATACATCTCCCCGCGAGCAGTGGGCACCAATAAACTCCGAGTAAGTCGGAACGCATGGTATCTGAGTAGCACAGTGTCTACCTCCACCTTTACCTGTTGCCGTCGGCCCCTGCTTTGCCTTGGCAGCTTTGCCTTTCTTGCCTTTGTCCTCCTGGTCGTCCACTAACATCCCACTCTCGCCCTCATCAACAAATGTTGCCTTCAATACAGCGTCGGTATCACTGGCAAAAGCACGCCACTTTTGCGCATTCGCAGGCTCTCGTCCCATTTCGACAAGCCGCAAAGTGCGAGTACTAATCAGTGCTTCCACCAGTTTCTGTTGCTTTGCGAATAATTTCCGCAGCTCCACCTCCCTCTTCTTCGCGGTTCGGTTGGAGGTGCTGCCAGCCCATTGCTGGCGACCGTGACCACGTTCCTGCATGGCTTCCACCTCGGCCTGTAATTTAGTTATGTCCTGCTCACCACTGGATGGAAACTCACCCGTGCCGAATGCGCTGCCCGACCGCTGGCTGTTATTTATGTCCGCGTCAATCATATCCTCGAGGGACAGCCGTTGTACATACTTCACAAGCCGAGTCGGATCGCAGTCCATCAACGTAACAGGTCCGGGAAAGAATTGCCGAATGTGCAGTAACCCACTGCGTTTTAAGTCCAAAGGCACCGCGACCTCTGCAGCAGTTTCCAATCGATGACCCTTGAGATTCTTTTCAGTGACGGTGTCAAGGTCAATATCCAGGAATCTCTTTCGTATACCTATTGGGATGTGTGGTTGCGTTATCCAGTAGCGAAAGGCAACTGTCGTGAAGTGCAACCTTTGCAGGTACTGTGCAAGTCGTACCGGGTTGCCTGCCGGGTCAAGTGCGGAGGCGGTTTCCAAGATAACCCACTGGTTGTCTTTGGGTCGGAACCGCAGCACCGCTGGTCTCGCCCGCAGTATAATGTCGGCCGCTCCCTTCTTTCCTCCTTGCTGAACCTTTTGTTGCTCCTGTGAGCCCCTACTCTGACCCCCAAATGGCGTCGCGAACGCGGGCCGATGGATTGTTAAAGCGGGAGCTTGGTCACCCAGTTGGGCGTATACAGTCTGGAAGTATTTCAACAGAATTTCCTCCGAGCGGCGAACTGCATCTTCAAAGTTCTGCTCCTGCACTACAACAGCACGACTCCCAAACTGCAGCCGATCCCACCGCCGCGCAAGCTCGTTGAATGCTGCGCCGTCGTCAAGGTGTACCGCATCCGCTATAGAGATATCACTAGTTAGGTCTGTATGGTTTTGCAGCAGGTGAAATTTCTTCGGACATGTAAGGGAAGCGGCAAAGCCCTTGTACGTGAGAATAGCCGGTGACCTCGCCGCCGACGATGTGACCCGCTGTGTCGTCCCTTCGGATGATTTCTCTTTATTGTCGCTTCCACCCCGCCCCTCCAGGCATTCGTCCAAGTCTGACATCGGCTCTGATGCTTCCCTGTAACTACGCAACACGTGCCGAAGGGGTTCATCCGCGTCGTTCACCTTCTTCACGGCATCCACCACGGATGAAACGAGCGTCGAGTGGGCCTTCTTACGGAACATAACCCACACACGCAAGGTTGTACTTGAGTTATATTTGCGTGTGAATACACACGTATGAGAATTATTGTGTCCAAAGAAGAAAGGGAAGAACAAGTGTAGGAACAAGGCGTTTGAACACGAACAAAGAAAAACGACACCAAATAGAAATACCGTTAAGGAAACGCTTCATAAGGATTCGGGGGGGGGGGGGAAATATATTACACCGGAAGACCAGACTGCGACAACAGTAACAGTGGTGTGCCAGCTGCTACATCACCACTGATGCCAATGTGAAGATGACGCTAGGCAAAAGCAGCTAGGAGGGAGACATCGAGGGCTCGACGCCACTAACAGACACAGTTCAACCAACGCCCACTTGCGTAGTCCCCGCCAGATGCACAGAATACACGGACAAGCACTGGGGGTGGGGGGGGGGGGAGAAGAGAAATGAAGCTCCGAAAGATTGTGCTACGGGGAACTTTTTACGCGTGTGCGTAGGCTAGTACTGCCAGTGTGATGCGGGTAGGCACTGGCGAACTGCAGATCGAACATTTAACGGCGGCACCGCTGGATCACTTGCTAGTCGCGCCGGCTGTTGGGAAACCAACGAATATCAACAGAAGCATCACCGCAAAGAAGCTAGCAAAAAGTGACCTCCCTTCCTACGGTGTCACAACGAAAACGACCTAACGACAAATATTATGAGCAATGAGGCAACGCAAAAGGCAAACAGCAGCATGCATTGGGGCAATCTGCAGCGGGAAAGTTCAAAGGCACACCTTGACAGTCTGCCGCTAACACTTGAGTGCTGATTCCACATCAATTGCATCCGGCGCAGAGGGGAAGCTGAGCGTGATCCCTTTCTTTCCTCTCCATAGCGAACATCACCCATCCTACTACCCCGGTTACCACTGTTGTGGTGTTCGAGGATGGTGCTCGCTTGCGAGGCCATCGACCGCTTCAGTTCTTCCAACCTGAGCTCCATTGCTCGAAGTAACTTTGCTTTTGTTTGCAAGCGCAAGTTCTCCTCTTCAAGGGCCTTTTCACGCTGCGCCAACTCACGAAACTTACGTTCATCCCCGTCGTTTCCGTCACAAGGGTAACCTATTGGCACAGCACACGTCGACTTGGTTTGTTGCACAGCCTCTTCATATTTACGAGCCCACGCCTCTGCATCGTCGCGGCTCTTTTGCAGTGCCTCCTGCAAGCCCATGACCAGAGCACGATTTTCTTCAGAAAGAAGAAGGGTTTGGAAAGCCTCCTCGCGCATGTTAGCCTCCTCCTCCAAACTCCTCACAAGTCCCTCCTGTCTACCCAACTCGCGCTGCAGGGAGTTTACCTCAGCCGCAAGCTGCTGTGCATATTCCATGCGACTTGCAAGCTCCCTACTAAGTCCTGCTACGCGCTCGGTCAGCTGTTGTTCCATCTGCTCTCTCTCCAGTCTCACATTTGAAATTCTCCGCTGTGCGGCTTCTGCCTCGTGTTGTGCCTGATGAAGAAGGGTCTGAAGAGTGGCAAGCTGTTCCTCCCGCTGATACACTTCATTCATGCATCGTTGCTGTTCCAACTCATGCGCACGCTGCATCTCACGTAACTTGGCTGCATGTCTCTCTTCCAAGTTGCTCATTTCTGATCGCACTGTCTCCAACTGCTGCTGGTGAGCCGCGTCACTAGCTTTCAGCGCGTTTTCAAGCACCTTCTCCTTATTTGCTGCGTCCCCACCGCTCTCCAGCTGAGTTGTGTTTTGAGTCATAAGGGCCGAAAGCTCTCTATATTGTTCAGCTAGGCGCTCAAGGCGGGTCTTCATGACACAAACTTCGTGCTCGGACAGTGCTAATTCTTTTTCCTTGAGCTCCATAGCATCCCTGAGTTTGTGCAGCTCTGCCTCATGTTGTTGCGTCTCCGCATCAGTGCGCATGGTGTGCTCCACCGCGCACGTCTCCCGCACACGGGCGATAGCCTGCTTAAGATCCCGCTCGTGTTGCTCAACCATGCTGCGCTTCTCCTTTCGAAGTTCCATTAGTTGCGTCTGCACATTTTGCAGCTCTTCATCCTTCAGGCTGGTTCGCTCGCGGAACTCCTTCTCTAACTGCACCCGCAGGGCCCCCATTTCGGAGCCATGGTTTGCATTAACTTGCTTTAGTTCGTCTCTTAGCTGCTTGTTCTTTTTTGTCGCCTCACTCAGTTGCTGGGCAACGGATTGCTTCCATAAATTTGTTTTCTCCTGAAGGTCTCGCAGCTGTTCCTCGGCGGAGGGACGACGCGAGCCGTTAGCTTTGTCAGTTGCCTCCTCAGATGTGTCCATTGCACCGTCTCGCCCCTGGAGGTTACGCAAGATCGGAAAAAGGAAACAAGGTTAACACCAGATGAGGACTCAAATCAGATAATAGAGAAGAATTAATATATATATATATATATACATATATATGCATAGATCTCAGCGTGCAAAGAACACATCGATAAAACACGAGGGCGCTTCATAATGCGGCGGGTCCGCTTTAGCTGGTCCAACAAATCTCATGAGGGGTCAGTGAGACAGGAAGGAGAGCAAAGTACATCCTTGCCTCCCTATGTATGAGGTTATACACAGCTTTCACTTGCACACTTCCAATAGTTCCACCAGCAGGTAAGTTTCGCCCCTTCCCCGGTAGTGCTCCGAGAAACAAAAGGGAATAATGTGTGAGAAACACGGGAAATGAAAAATAAAAAAAAAACAACAGAACATCCTCCCTTTTTCTAGCGACTATGTTCCAAGTGCCTTTTTTGCAACATCATTAAACTTATGGCAAACCCAACGGAGACCCCGGGGCTCCTCTACATGCACCGCAACCTCAAGCGCTGCCAAATCCATGTGTTTGTTGGCCTCAACCAGTTCATTCACCTTTTGTTCCAAGGCGTCAATTCGCTGTAGTAGGCGTCTTTCCTTCGCCTCAGAGGCCTTTGCGCTCGAGGTAATTTCAGCATACAACACAAACGCAAGAATGAAATACACCAGCAACTCAATGAGGAGCTCAGCTCCTGCGGCTACAAGGTGTTCCTCAGACAAGGAAGCGGAGTAACCTTCCCTAAAAGTTTGCCACACCGTTCTCATGGGCCGCGATGAAAAGAAAATTCGACCGCTACGACTCCTTCCACCTCTGCTCGAAGGTGTGGAACCAAGCAATGACCGCACTCGCGGCGCCACCGTGACCGCTCGGTCCTCTTTTGATTTTCCAAATGTCGATGTGGAGCCTTCTCCGGTGGCACCGTCTTGCTTCGACGAGTTGACTGGAGTTGGTTTGTGTTTTTCCTCCACATGCCACCTCGCCATGACAGAGGAAATGGCTGCAGACAAGTGTCCAAGTCGAAGGCAGACTGTTCGTGTGATACTCGCCCCGTGTTGGGCTTTTTTCACGGTACGACTAACCATCGGCTTAGACATCTGCCTGATGGCCAGCAGGGCGAAGCGGTAAACTGGTGCTGGCATTTCTCTTTTTTTTTTTTTTTTGAAGCAAGCCGGCCTCCAGATGATGGGACGATAGATAAACCTCAGATGTACTTGCACCTTCTCTCCTTCTTCTTGACTCCCGATACCTTCTTTATGTTATCGCAACACGCTACCGAGAGTGTGTGGGTGCGTATAACTGAGTGTATGCCTCACTCACTGTGTCTCTGCAAGAGTAAATTTGTACAGGGTATAATAAAAATATGATGATTGAAGACAGTTGGAGAAATAATAGAAAGAATTAAATGATGACTTACCGACATGAAGGTGCAACCGATGCGACCGGCGCGGCTGTTACCACCAAATGCGAGGGCACAACAAATTCCTCGTGCATGGAGAGGGCAAGAAACGAAAGGGAAAAAGAACAGAGGGACATGAGTAAATAATAACAAAAATAATAAAAAAGGGGAAGAAACGAAAGAGCCAAAAAAAAAAAAAAGAAACAACCACCGCAGTAAATAAAAATGAAAAAAAAACGAGGAGGGGGGAGGGAGCTATAACACCGACATGCCATGCATTTTATTTGTTTACGACAAGCTACACACCCCACATAAGCACCGTGAATCCCTCACCTACCAAGTAAAAAAGACAAAAAGAAACGAGAAAAAGCACGTGGAAAGATTTGGTGGGTGTGCAGGTTTGCATGCGTGCACGTCCGTTTGTCTGAGACGGAGAGGGGGGAAAAAAAAGAAAAAAAAAGAAGAAAAAACTGTAGAAAAACGAGAGAGACACGAAAAAGGGGCGAGCAAATGTAACATACGGGTGGGATTACGGTACCCGCGATACTGCATTGGATGAATGGGTCGATGACGCGTGCATGTGCCTGTATATGCTTATGTATATATTTATATATATATATATATATACATATATGTGTGCGTGTGGGCGCGTGCCTTTGTGTTCGGAAGTAACATAAGAAGGGTGTGGTAAAAGAAAAAAAAAAATCGGCTATTCCAATCCACATTCTTACATCGCCGTCTTGTAATAATAACCAACAGCTCCAGAAGAGAAAAGAAAGAAGAATTGAAATGCGCGCGAGTACGTGAAGAGAGGCCACACGTTCAACCACTTGCACAGGGAAGGTGTGAGTCCCATCATGCACTTGTTTACCCTTTTCCTCAGTGGGGATATTGGAGAAGTATGCGGGAGCTGCAGTTGTTGTGACGAACTGCGAAATTCTGCCCAACCAAAATTCGCAAAGGCACGTGTGGACAAGAAACAGAAACAGAAAAAGCGTACCTCAATCCCCGATGTAGAAGACATCATTAGGCAAAACAAACAAACAAGCAAACAAACACGTAGAGACACACATTCGTTGAGAAAGAGACGTGTCGCAACGAACAAGAGGGAACAAACAAACAAAAGAAGGACCCTAACAGTAGATAATCTCCTGACACGACACCTGCACACTTTCACCTGTACGCAAGTACAAAAAAGAAAGAAACAGCATTGAAAAAAGAAAAAAAAGGAAAAGTCAGGATTAAAGCAACGAAACGGCACCGCGCGCCTAATCCACAAAATACCCTTCCATTTGTTCGCGTTGGCAATGTATGTATTCCCCTTTTACCTTTTCTTTCTTTTCTTTTCTTTTTGCTAAATATTTACTGTTCCTCCGACTTTCAGAGACCCACTTTTTTTTTTTTGAAAGCAAATATGACTGTAATCCCACCCTGATATACCTTCTTATTACACTTCACTTCTATTTCCCCTTCCCCCAAAACACTTTTGGCACGTCCCAATCAATCCCTCTATGTCTCGTTCATTCTCCTTTCTCAGTTTATATATATATATATATATATATATAATTTTTAATTCGCTCCTACACATTACTTCCGCATCACGTCCCAGACAAACCATTCCCTTTTCACATCTTTCCATATTCTTCCTTTCCTTGATTCATTTACTCAATGCAAATTTGTCACCGTTTAGAGTCCTCAGTCACTAATCATATGTAAAACCAACTAATCGAGAGAGTGCATGCAGGTGCCAGCACACATATGTACACACACACACATATATATATATATATATATATATAAATATGGCCATAATATAGACAGCAGGAACAGTAATGTGGGAACAACCGCAGTAATTACTACAATATTTACCATTATAAGTTGATGGGTGTGTCCCAACTGCAACGAAAGTGAGGTGGGGGTCGGAAAATATAAGGAAGAAAAGAAAAGAAGAAAAAAAGTGTCCTGTTTTTTTCCCTCGTTACTTAGGCCATTCACTAACTTTTATTTGGGAGGAAGTTTGCGGCGAAAAATGCGCGTTTTGTCCCACTTTAGTCCTTCATTCCTTTTTCCTCCACCTCCCTTACGGAAGTGCGCAACGGCTCAATCAACAGTTCGCAGGTCCACTTTCACATGGTCATCACATAAACCCCGTGGGTTGATGTCGTGCACACCTCTCCCCCTTCACACATGTCGACATACATTCACGAATATATGCATAAGTGCAAATGTAAGTAAATATACATTTAACTTCCTTTCTCATCTTTTCTTTACTTTCGTTCTGGCAACATTGCCTTCAGTCTTTTCGTAATACTCGTCCATTGGGTTCGCTTATTACGCTTTGTTCCCCGTGCCTCGTCAGTTTTTTTCCATATATATATATATATATATATATTTATTTATTTATTTATATGGTCCTTCCTCTCCACCTTTATTTCCTTTCAAACCTCTCTTTTTTTTTCATTTACTCCTCCCCTTCATGACCTCAAAACTTCAACCATTTGCTGCAGCTTTGCATTCCGGTGCGGATGAATTGTATACTTTTTTCTCTATTCCGCCCTTTCCTTTCCTTTCTTCTTACATTATTTACTCCTTTTTTTTTCCTCTTGTCTCACCCATGCCTTTTCCCCTTTCTTTTAGCCGATCGGTCGATCTTTCTCTCTAACACACACACACACACACACACACACACACACACATAGATAGATTCACTCACTCACATGTGTCATTTTCTTTCTGTTTTTGTTTTTGTTTTTGTTTTCCTCTTGGTGTATATAAACAAACATTTATATGTAGATGCAGATATATGTGTATATTTCTTTCTCTTTACGTACTTGCCTTAACCCACAAAATTCAGACACACGCATACACACACACACACACACACACACAAAGACATACACGCACGTCTTCTTTCCATCACGGTGCCGTTAGCCAACCGAGACCAGAAGGCAAGAAAGAAAGAAAAAAAAATAGATGGAAATGAAGAAAACTCACTCCAATTCCTCCATCGCAGTTCCGTCATCCCGTCCTTCCGGATGTGCGTCTTCTGTCCATAAGGCGAGGTTGTCACGCAACAGTTGCATGATGAGTGCCGCTTCTTTGTGTTGTTCCTCATCCAACACATCCGGATCGCTCAGCGCCTCCTCAAAGGCCTCGCGTGCCAATTGACAACCGCGGTCAGGACTCTTCAGGATTTCGTAATAGAAAACGGAGAAGTTTAATGCGAGTCCGAGGCGAATAGGGCTCGTTGGTTTCAATGAAGCGTTGTATTGCATTGCCTGCGTGTAAGCCTCCAGAGCCTTGTCCTTCTGTTCCTCTGTATTGGTTTCAATTTCGGCATAGTAACGGTGATAGTCGCCCTTCATCTTGAGGTAATACACTTTCGTCTCATCCGTCTCAGCATTAGGCAGCAGATGCTTCTCGATAAGTTCCAAAATGTCGATGCAAATGTCACTTAATTCCTTTTCGATTTGGCGCTTGAAGGCCTTAATGAGTGTAACATTCTTTTCTTTCTTCAGATCCTCCTTCTGCTCCAGTGCGCTGATGCTTCTCCAACAGGCACGACGGGCTCCAATGACGTTTTTATACGCGACGGAGAGAAGATTGCGCTCCTCCGACGACAGGACGGGGTTCAGTTTTACGACCCGTTTCATGCAAACGAGGATCTCGTCATACCGCTCACACTGTTCAGCGATCCGCGCCATGACTGTAAGCTGCTCGCGCTTTTCAGGTATTTGAAAGCCCGCCATTTTAACCGCTTGTTTTTTCTTTTGTTTTTTGTTGTTGTTGATATACGCGTTCTTTATTCACTTATTTTCTTCTCTTTTTTTTTTTAATATAGATTTTTTTTGTTTATTCTACGTACTGTTATTTAAAGCAAAAATGGTAATAACAGCAACGCTGGTGTAAAGACCCACCTTCACTTGATGCTATTCTCCTCTTTTTTTCTTTTTTTTTTTCAAAAAAAAAATGTTGACTTCACCTATTTTGACGTTCTCTTTCCTTCTCACGTTGCTCTATCCTTTTTATTATTGTTATTATTCTTTTTTTTTTTCTCAATTGAATCTCTTTAACTACAGCACACGAAACAAAAAAAGAAGGAAACAACAACAACAACACGAGACGGTTGTGTACAATGATAATAATGAGAGCAACAGAAGGTGACAAAACAAACAAAAGAAAAACAGTAATAAACAAAATTTAAAGTAATAATAAAAATGATAAAAAAAAAAAGGAAACATAAATAGAAACCGAAGATACCCATAATATGTAGGAATTAAAAAAAAAACAAAGGGAAAAAAGAAAAAAAAACTTCGAGAAAACAAAAAAACAAAGTAAAGAAAGAAAGAATCATAACAAACAACAAAAACAACAAAAAACAAAAGAAATCGTAAATGGAAAAAAAAAACAGCCATGAGAAAAATGTGTGAAGGCAAGAAATATATGATGAGAGAGGCGAGAAAACAAAAAGGTGAAGAGGAAAACAAAAAAAATTATAAAAGGGTGTCGTATCATCGTTACATTTCACGCAAAAAAATGTATGAATAGAGTAGAGGCCTTATTGCATTTACCATTATAATCATCACGATTATTATTATTATTATTCTTATCCCGTTCTTTTCTATTTGTGTGTGTGTTTTTTTTAAAATTTGATTTCGCAAGGGTTGCTCCATTCTCGGTACCAGCTTTTCTTTTTTTCTTTTTATTTCTTAAAATAAATTTAAGTTTTGATATATATATATATATATATATATATATATTGTTTAAAAATTAATTGCCCCATTTTCCTTCTTAATTTCTATATTCACTTTTGCCCCTGCTCCACTACACCTCCGCACAACAAAACAACAACAGAAAGACACCGTTACAAATATGCAAACATTCCACACAGCCCGAAACCAACCGCGCTCAAACAAATAAAATAATAACAATAATAATAATAATAAAGGAAACAACAAAAATACAACACGATATCATAATAATAAATAACTCTATGGTATTTTCCCCCCTTTCAACAGGTTTCTTTTAGCCAAAAATATTTTCATTTATAAAAAGGGGTAAAGAAATGACAAAACAAATCACAACAGGTTGGTAATGATGACTGCAGGTGTACGTTAAGTAAAAGGTTTTGTGGGCTTAAAATATGTTTGCATATGTTTTTCTTTTCTTTTTTTTTTTTTACCCACCTCTCTTTTCCTCCTCCTCCTTTACGTTTGTGTTGTTGTGCGAAGTAAAGTGTGAAGTGAATTGGGAAGTGATGCGTTGTTATATAAATATATATATTTTTTTATTTTTTTAATTTATTCGACTCCCTTCTTTTTTCTTTTTTATTTTTGTGTTTCCTCTCCGCCAATTGTAGAACCTCACTGATGTATTTTAACTTCTTTTTTTTTTTTGCGTCTATGGTGCCACAGCGCTCATCGTGTTGAAAAACGGTTCGCGCCGCGCGGGAGAAAAATTGAAAAAAAAACAATTGAAAGTGTTTGTGTTTATTTATTTATTATTATTTTTTTTTGCGATTAAATTGTGTGTGTAAAAGTGAGTGAGTGAATGAATGAATGTGGATGTATATATATATGTGTATGTGTATGTGTCTATGGGGTCCTTTTACACATCCTCTGGCTGTTCCATTTACCAATCTACAAAACAAAATAAAAATAAAGAGGAATCAACTGAATCACGCGCAAACACAAGACCAAAAATAAAAAATTAAAAAAAAGATAAAAATAAAAATAAATAAAAAAGATAATTCGGCCGTTTCATGCAGCAGAATATGTAGAGGCTCTATATTTCGGATCCCTGAGGCGTATATATATATATATATATTTTCTTCCCTCTTCTTCTTTTGTTCTCTCGTCCTTCTGAAATGTATAATGAACGAAGAAATATACGACCTACGGCTCCGAAGTGGAACATAAAACATAAAATAAAAGAAAACATAAAAAAAACGAAGAGGGGAATACTTGTGTTTGCATATTCATATATAAATATATAAATATATAAATATATATGTGCGTGTGTGATTCGTAAGAGGGGAAGGAAATATATGTTGGACTTCCACCAAAGGAACAGTCCGTCATCTAAATTGTAAGGGGAAGGGAAGAAAAGGTGTAGTAAAACAAAAAAAAACAAAAAACAAGAAAGGGTGGGGAAATGTACAAAGGGAAGGGAGAAACTTATCCTTTAAAACAAAATAATAATAAAAAAACATTAGACAAAACACGATAAAAATACAAGGGTAAGGAAGAACTGTAACAAACAATAAATTTAAAAAAAAAAACAACAACAACAACAAAGAAACAAAGTTTTTAATTCGATTCTATTCCAACGACTCACCAGAGGAGGCCTTGGTGGTGTCAGTCTGCTTTGCACCCTCCACCGCCATTTTCTTTTGGCGGCGCTCGTGCATACGTATGGTGCGCTCAGTCTGCTTGATCAGCTTTCGCAACCGTCGTGACACAACCATCGAATGTTCTAACGACCCTTTAACAGGACCCGAAAGACCTAACTGCTGTACGGGAACACTTCCACCTTCTTTTGCTGCTCCATTTTGCAAGTACCGGTCTAAAGAAGTCCCCTGACGCCGTAAATGATAAACCATATCATTACAGCGCTTCCATGAGGACACGGGGTACTCGGCTAACGATGGCAAATTGTCTACGGTATTAAGTTCACGGTCAAACTTCACACAAGCCTCATTTGCCAGCACCATCTTGGGGTCAAAAGAAGACATACTAAGTTGCTCTGGGTTGCGTACACGACTCATGGCGACGTATAACAAATGCTCACAGGGCCACATGCGGGACAGTTCGAGATGGACACGACCAACAAGCGTTAGTCCCTGCACCTTATGGACGGTGAAGGCATATGCTAAACTAAGGGGCAGGGATACGCTGCTTAGACTGTAGTACTGGGTAATGGGATTTCCACCAACCAAAAATTCCCACGGCGGGACAACAATCGTTTCACCACTATGGAACTTAACCACAGGTAAAAGCGGTACGGGCATGCCGCATTCCATCGTGCAGTAAATACGATACCTATCGACGCAGCGGTTCACACGTTCGCAACGAAGGGCAACAGGAATATTTTCCATACTACACTCCACGAAGTCCACTACTGTACCAATACTCCCGTTGACTAAACGTGAAGTGAGGTTGGTACGCAAAAGGACGCGGCACCCCTTCTTTAGCGTAAGCGGTTGCGCGATGGGGTGCTTTGCCATAAGCCTCTGCAGACATTCCTCGTGCTCTGGCGTGTGCAGACCGTCTCCGCTGGGTATAATCTCCGTCACAGTGGCTCCTATGTCTAAGTCATTGATCAGGCCTGCAACTTCTAGGAAACGCTCGCGTATCGCGTCACGCCAAGCAACACTTTCGCTCTGCGGAAGGTAAACGCGTACGGCATGACCATCTTCGTAGATACGGTAGGCAGACACCATGGATGCCCTAGGGATGTCAACTGTGGCTTGCAGCAATCCACGCAAGTGCTTTGTAAACTCCTCCACTTTGAAATCCTTCGTTGTCCTCATGAGGAGTGTTGCTGTGGTGTCACACCTAAGAGCTGTTATACCCGTCTCCGGCGTAAGGGTGACAGCATCTCCGGGAAGGCGTTTCAGTTCTTCTTCATTCGCTGTGTTTACTTCCTTGTTGGTTGGAAGAAGGTTCACGGCTGCTGGTACCATAGTTCCCGGAGGAAGCTGTTCAACAGACGCTGTCAAACTTTCCGGCACAAGTCCTACACGCATTTGTTGCAACGCATCTGCAAAAAGACTGCTCTTGGCTTGGCGAACCTGAGTTTCCAGGCGGATCTTCACGAATTTCTCCCGGAAAGTAGTGGAATGGATTATCGGGGGTTCATTGATCACACCTAGCTGCAGGAAATCACCACAGAGGATGATTTGCACCCCGCCAAAGGGCACGTCCGGCGCACCAGCTTCTTCACGGAGAACCCTATCGAACTCCTCAAACATTTTCTTAGGCAACATAGACACTTCATCAATGATGATAGCGTCGTAGCTCAATAGGTGGTTCTTTCGCACGAAGTCACCCTGGGCGGAAACTCCCATAGCGTGGTGGAAGGTTGAACCTCCAATGTGGCAACCAGCAACACCTGTTGTGGCCGTCATTGCAACGCGCAATCCCTCCGCTTGCATCCGTCTACACAAGGCGCGTAGCAAAACCGTCTTTCCTGTACCAGCACTGCCACCAATGTACATCAAGTGGCCTTTCAGGGCCAGGTTAATGACCTTCTCCTGCTCCTCGTTAAGATCAACCGCAACAAACTCATCAGCCAAGCCACCGTCTAGGATATTCTGCAGGTCCGTATCGCCCACAGCATTGACAACGGCGGCGTAACGGCTGTGCGTTAGGTTGTTAATCTTCACCTGCATCATCTGCTGAATCGCTTCGGCTGGATCTTCAACTCTGCGGTTGCGTAGGATCACCCCGAGGGCACGAATAATTGTTACGGGCCAGTTGGAGGGAAGCGTCGCCGTACCCTTCCTCATTCTCTGCGCGAGGTCCCGGAGGACATCGGGCTTCTCAACGTACAGCTGCCGTTTGTTGTTGACACCAAACCCTATGCTCTTCAAGCATAAGAAGGATGGTGATGTCTCCGATGTCATACGGCCAGTCAGTGCGTTGTACACCAACGTCGAATGAAGGGGTAGTTGAGGCTCACCGTCTATTGGCCCCATCGTTTCCTCTTGTGGCTGAATTTGTGGTGGTGTGGCTGCCAGGGGCTCTTCCTTAACTTCAGCGGCGCGCATCTCCAGAGTGGCAGGGGGTTGGATGGCGTCTGGCATGTTTTCCTGAGGCAGTGCAACGCCTTCCCGCGCCCCCGTCACTGAAATTTGCGCGTCTGTGGGTGTTGAGAGGGTCGTCGTTGCTTTGGAACGTCGCTTTGAGCCCCTCTTGGGCTCACGCTTGCGCTCCTTCTCCGTTCCACTGGTGAAGCGCATGGCACAAAATAGTGCACCGGCGTTGTAGTCAACAGGCATCAGTGCGGTGCGAACAAGTCCGACAGAAGCGCTTTTACGTGGTAGAGTTGAAGCTGATGTACCCGACAACGCCACATTGTACGCTGGTTGGAGGAGCCGACGCAACATAACGTATGCACGAGTAAAAGGCTCTTTAACTCGATTTCCTCGGTGGATGTCGTTGGAATAGTATCAATTGCTGCTGCTGGATCGTTGTAAAAAGGACAACAGCAACCGGGAAAAAGGGGGAAGAGATGGAATTAAAAATAAAAAAAAAGAAAAGAAAATAAGTGCTTTTCTAGACGCTTAGAGGTAGCTCGTATATATACCTCTTTGTAGCTTGATCTAGTGGGAATGTTTATGGTGTATCTTTTTTGCTCTTTTTTGGCTTTAAAGATCTTTTCGTTTTCTCTTTTTTTTTTAAACTTGCTGTATGGTTAATCTACTGTTTGTGCGTCTAAGAATAATAACTTTTCGTATTAGGCATAGGTTGTTACATAAAGAAAAGAGAGATGGAGGTGCAGGTACGAGTGCAAGTGCAAGTGCAAACAAACGGACATACACAAGTACGAAAACGTATGGAAGGTTAACATAGTCCATGGTACCAATTTTTAGTCTAAATTACACGCGAACAACAAACGAAACAAAAAAATATATACGAGGGGAGGAATGAAAAGAAACGCCAAAAATAAACACGAATTATTCCACCACTCCCGTACACAGCACGTGTAGTCACTGCGAATGGATTTACAAATGTTGTTAGAGCTTCTTTGCCACTTTTGAGAGAACTTCGCTGGAATGGGAATGGGCAAGAGATAGTAACAACAGTAGTAACGACAAAATCCTTCTCCCTTCCTGTGGCAAGCCATCTTAAGACATACGAAAGGAAGCAAGCGTGGGGGGACGTAGAGAAGGTATTTTTTTTTTTTTTTGTGACGGAGAGGGAGGAAAACGGTGGGAAAAATCAGAAGCACATACCCTCCGCAATTTTCAAGGGATCACTGCACCAAATAAAGAATAAGCGGATAAACTGTACAGTTAATGACACAACTATATGGCACCAACAAAATAAAGCACATGAGAGAACCCATGTATTGTCGTCCCTCAACCTTGTGCACGCATCCAGAAGCAGTAAATAGCAGAGCACGCGCATTTTACCCGGTATGTTTGTGTGGCAACCCAGCTATGATTTTACGGTGTTGCTTCCTTCGCTTGCTTTATCATTGCTTCTTTCAGTTTCGCAGCCTTCTTTTGCTTGGATTGCTTTGCCTGCTCCCTTTTCCGCTGGAGTGCCGCCTTACGTCTACTGGGTGTGCGCTGCCAGCTTGCCTGGAAGAAGTGTGGCAAAACCCGCACTTGTTCAACCGGAGGCAACGAGTCATCGAAGAGGAGACATTCAGACGCACATCGCACGAGACTGTTGTGAAACGATGACACCGTCAGTTGCTCTGGGTTGCGTACACGACTCATGGCGACGTATAACAAATGATCACAGGGCCACATGCGGGACAGTTCGAGATGGACACGACCGGCAAGCGTTAGTCCCTGCACCTTATGGACGGTGAAGGCATATGCTAAACTAAGGGGCAGGGATACGATGCCTACATGGTAGTGGTTCGTGTTTGACAGCCCTCCAACTGAGAAAAGAACGGGTGGGACAACAATCACGCGCCCCCCTCCGAAATCTACCTCGGGTGCAAACGCAGTGGTGAAGCCGTGCTCGTACCGTAGGTACTCGGCGTAATTTTCAACTGCGGCTATCCTTCCTGGTGTGTTCACAAATCGCGGAAGGTGCTTTGCACTAAGTTCTTTGAACCCGACAACTACACCAAGACTACCATTCACGAGACCTGGGGCGAGGTTTGTACGCAACATCACTTTGGCACCCTTCTTGAGGCGTAGCGGAGACGCCATGGGGTGAAGCTCTGCATATCGCGTTAGCGTGTAATCGTCTGCATCGGTATGCAGTCCGTCAGGTGAGTCAAGGATTTCTCTCAAGAAAACCCCAAGCCCACACGCCGGAAGCCATGTTTCCAAACCACGCAGATGCAGCGCAAGGTCCCGCATGTCCTTCTCACTCATGTCTTGTGGTATACGAACTCGAAATGCGAAGGCATCAGCAAACAGTTTGTACAGCACAATGTACCGCTGACCTACAACCGGTAGCGTATAATCACTGGCATAAGGTGTTTTCTGAAGGAAATCAAGCACATACTGCTCTAGCGCCCTCGTTAACTTATGCGTATCTATCACTTTCGTGTCTTTCACCACAGCCTCCAGTATATATGTTGCAGTCCACCGTCCAACCAGTGATGGAGCTTGCATTTGTGCGGGATATACGACAAGATCACTGGGAAGCTTGTCCAGCTCTGCTTGATTCACCTCATCCACTTCCTTGTTCGTGGGGAGCAACTTCACCGCGCCCTTTCCCTCACCCTCTAACCATTTCGCTGTTTCTGGTGGGGATAGGAATTGAACCGTGTCTTGCAGATCATGCGGCACTGTACCCCGTCGTAATTCCTGTAACTGCTGGGCGAAAATACTACTCCCTTCCTGCCGCACAACCCGCTGGAGCTTGAGCATTGCAAAATTACGGCGGAACACTGACGAGTGGACAAGCGATACGGAACAGATCGCACCCAGTTGGAGGAAATCACCAGACAAGATAACTTGCACGCCACCGAAAGGTAAATCCACACCGTTCGCCCGGCGGAGCTGGAATTCAAGTGACTCAAATAGCTCCTTTGATAGCATGGAAACCTCATCTATGATAATCACATCGAACTCCTTCAACTCCGCTCGCCGTGTAAACTCACCATACACATTCACACCGAAGCAGTGATGTAGCGTTGTCCCATTCAAACGCCTTGCTGCTATGCCTGTTGTCGCTGTGGTTGCTACCGTAAGGCCCCGGCTGACAAGTTCTTGCCTTATTACCCGCAGAAGAAGAGACTTTCCAGTCCCTGCCCCTCCACCAATATACGTGTTGTAGCCGCGAAGCACAAAGTCTACTACACGCCTCTGTTCTTCGTTTAAGTCAGGGTAGCCAAGCAACCGTTCATGGTATGTCATTTCACCGTTTATAGCAACCTCATCGCCAGCCGGGTTCGCCTCTTCCGTTTTCGTGTCGGGTTCTCCCTTAGTAACGTTTGCCACGCACGAACGCTTCACACGCTGGTAGTGCAGCTGTAGCAGCTCATGAACTCGGGATATCATCTCTTCCATAGGCTGGTCTTTTAGCAGTACGTGTTGTAATTGGTTAAAAAGGGAACTACGCCACGCAGATGGCCAACTAACCTCTTTCTCACGGAGTTTATCACGAAACTCCACCAGTGCATGCGGATCAACTACGGAAAGCTCCTTCTCACTTGAACGAACTCCTACACCAAGTACAGAGAGCGCACGGATACTGGCCGACGAGCTTTTCACTACCCGCTGAGTAAAAATATTGTACACAAGCGTGTCCCCTTCTTCCCAAGTAACGGTGCTACTGCTTCTCGCTAAAGGTGATTGTGCCACAACCACCGGTTGTTGCTGAACATATATCTTCTTTTCCTTAGTATCGGCAAGAGGGGCTGCGACCGTATCAGCCTCCAGTTTAACTAATATTTTCCTAGCCGGCCGTGATCCAAGAGAAAATCCCTCTTGGTTTGCACTGCTGTGGCGTCCACATTCCCCACTACTACTCAGCACCCGGGCTATTGTACCAACCAACGTGCTGGAAGAGTCGGGAGGTTTATCACATTTTCCAGGAGTTCCCGTCCCAACCGAGTCAGCAGCAGCACCACCGCGTGTGGCTCGCCTAACGACACAAATGAGCGGCGGTTTCTCCACAGGAGGTCCAGGCGGAAGCGCTACCGTAGGAGCAGCTGCAACTCCGGATGTACTAACACCACTAACCTCAGCAACATCGACTGAGCTATTAATCCCACCAGCACCAACACCACCGCATCCAGTGGCAATGGTTGCGATACTTCTGCTTCCATGCCGTATGGGCACATCACCAGGCGTTGTCCAGCCGTTTAATGATCGTACATGTTGGCACCGACGAAGTCCAGCAGGGCTGGAGCCATGCCACGTTCCCACGCTTGATGATGCGGTAACGGCGCAAGGCTCTTGCCCCGAAACCTGAGGAGGGTGACGTGAGAGCCGAACGGCTGAGGTGCGACACTTTGACATCCACGACGGTACCGCAATCAGTGATAATGGGGTAGACAACAATCGCGACTGGACGTGGCGGTTGTGGGAAGCTGGGAACAATTTTTCGTCGAGAAGCCTATGGTGGGAGGTGCGCATGAACCGCCCTAAACTGCTCCAAACTACCGTCTTTGAAGACATTGGTCCGACTGCACTATCACCGCAAACTGCTGTGGTTTACTTGAAAAACAAACCCAAAACCACACGCTCACGTTAACCCGCTTTCTTTCCTCTTCTCCGCGTGTCTTTCTTTTGTTTGCTTTCACACACCCTCCTCAGCTCTACGCCGATGTCTTAAGGTGTTAAATTCCGTTGTTTCTCTTTATTCCTTCTCCAATCTCACAGTCTTCCTGTATTTTCTTTTCTGTTTTCCTCTTCACGGTAGCACGTCTGTCTCTTTTCCACTGCACACACCTTTGAATTGGGAATCTGTGAGTTAACCCGTCTGAGGAGATTATTTGAAAAAGGTACGGCCGCGACACGAAGTAACAATTTTAAAAATTCGGCCGTCTTATATATATACAAATGTAAATAAATAAATTATATATATATATATCTATGTCACTTCTATAAAAGATATGTGTCTATGAGCGTATGACGGGAGGTGCTGACTCGTGCCCTTCTTTCTTTTTTTACTTTGTTTCTCCACGAATAGGTGTACAAAACTCACACACCTTTTCCCCGTTATCCTCTGCCTCCTCCTTCGTCCCTTTTAATTTGAATGAAGGAGGAGGCAGAGAGTTTGTGCGGGTCTCTGAGTCTATATGGAGCCGCACAGCTTGTCGCCTGCGGCTGTCCGTGGGTGCGTTGGTGGTAGTAGTGGTGAGAATCCACTCTTACCTTTTTTCCCTCTTCTCGGACTGCGCTCTGTTTTACGCAGTTACAGCTCCTACCCATGCACAATTATTATTACTAACCCCTCTGTTGAGTGGGTTGCGGTCAAATGCAGTTCCTACCGCCTCCTGAGGGCTGCGGTATCACCACTCGCCGCTGGAGCCTATATACACTGTTTCCGTTTATTTATTTATTGTTGTTGTTATTGTTCAAAAACAAATGAGGATAAACAGAGGCAAGAAGGTATATTTGCAGGTGGAGATTAAACAAAGCTGAGTGATGAGACAAATAGTGGTCAATTTGCAGAGTACACATGAAACAACACCGCGGCCCCTTAGAAAGTCAAGCAAAAGTAGTCATAAAGCAAATTCAACGCTTTTATTGCACAAATGTAAACGTACTTTTGCCTCTCCCTTCCATTTGAGGGGGAATACGTATGTTTACAGCTAGTCTCCTCCAAATCTTATTAAAACAACTGAATGCCACGAAACGGTACACACGGTTACAAAAAAAGCAACAATGATACGGCGTTTGCACTTCACACTAAAAGCAACATTCTGTACATGAAGCATACCTCTCGGGAGTTCAAAAAAAAAACAAACAAACAAGAATCGGGAATAGATACCCCAATACGAGGAAAATTAAGGAACGAAAATTCAAAGTAATAGACCCCAAAACAGCTCCACACACGCATATATATATATATATATATATATATGCGTGAGACGAGAGAAACGAAAAAGAAAAATAACCCCAAAAGTGATGTGAACTCTAGAAGTGGGAGCGTAGCAACGCTTAGCGCATGGTGGAGCTATGTTAGACCACAACTTTAACGCCTTTCTACCTTTGCTCAACCATTTGCAACAACAACATGTACAATTTTCAATTCCCGCGTGTGCTTTTCCTACACGTTTAATCGGTTTGTTTAACGGTAACACCACTGGTCATGTTATATTTGCGGGGAAATGGGTACGCACGGGACTTCTCCCAATATTAAAAGATAAGGTGTAATTAACATGCAAACAACCAAGGAAGTACACCTCCATCGAGGACATGTGGAGGTGTCAAACGGCAGGTGTTGCTTCCGCCCTTTCCTCACTCTCACGTCCAAAACACTGCGATGCGGCACCAGAAACGGAAGCCCTCGCCCGCTTTTTCACGAACTTCGCAAATGTGAGAATGCTGTCAAGTTGCATCACCGAAAGCGCGTTCACAACGTAACCTGGAAGTAAACCCTCGGGGTCAGCTGCTATACATCGGGTCACTCGCACTCCTTCCAGACCATCATCACCAACTGCTACTTCAGCTAACACACCAAATGCGAAAACACGCGCACGTACGAAACCTTCTAAAGTTGGTACCTCACTTGGAGCATCCACAGAAGTATGTAGAAACATGGGTTTACCTCCTTCGAGACCCATGGCAACGCGCTGATCTTCGCTTGGGTAGAACGAGACGGCGGTACGTGTCACGACATCACGCGCCGAAATTCCCCAAAAAGGGGAACTAAACTTTGTGTGATAAATGTGAACGTCGGAAGATACCTTTCTCACCAGCACTTTTGCCTCCACCATATTGTCCATTACACTAACCAAATGAGGGTCATTCACAACTGAATCCACATCCGCCAGGGTGGCCCGAGGAATGTGTACGACCACCTTTACCGCCTTTTTATCCGACCACTGCGTGTCTGCAGTCCACAGCGTCGCCCCTTTCTTTTGCGACACAAAATCCCACTTGCACTTCAAGAAAATTTCCTTGATCACATATTCGGCTATCTGCAGTGCACCATTGTTTTCCTCACACTTGGGAATGTTCTCTGCTACCCCATCCTGCACATGTGCTGGGGGAGTGGTGCACACCGCAGAGCGGACAGGAGACACATGCAACGATGTGGTGCGCTGTCGGTCTTCTTTCGGTACCGCCGTGCGGATTTCAGCACCACTTGTACCGAGTAGCTCCACTATGGCATCTGCCTTACACGATAGTTGTTTAGTCAACTCGTGACGCGTACTTTCCGGAAGGTTAGTACTTGAAGTTATGGTATAGCAAGCGCGCAACCTAAGAGATCCGTCTTCACGCTCGGACCCAGCAATGTCGTAACTCCACGTTAGCAGGCCCTCATCTTTGGCAAATCCAAGTAAGGAAGGCAGTGTGATGGGTGTTCTCATCGATTTGATGGCGGGGTCTGCTGAAGGTGGCGACTCCGCACTGCTCTCGGCGCCAGCCAAACTCTGCACTGCGCTTTGCTCTCCTTGCTGTGGTCCCACTGGGAAGTCAAGTCCACAGGAAGCATTCGTATCCGTACGCAGCGACTCCCGTGCACCGGCCAACATGTACACTGTAGAGAGAGTGAACTCGCTTCCATCTTTAGTGCTTACAAGTGTTTGACGACTCAGCGTTTTGTTGCATCGGAAGAAATAGTTCCCCTGCCTCTCGCTACGCACTGCGTTAGCCAGTACGGCCTGTAGCGAGTTTACACTCCCCTGGGGGACATCAACCTCGACAAAGATCGTTGTCGTGTTCGTTGTGCCACTTCTCTCCCAGGCTCCGCTGTCTCCCACCAAGCCGTCTCCCCGCAGCCATTCACGCGACCGTAGTGAAGGCGTTGATGGTTGGCGGTTTGCAAGTGCATTGCGGTCGCAGCGTTCACCGAAGAAGGCGGTGCCCCCTGCCGCTGCATTCGCTTCCCGTTGAATTGGACTCCCGGAATTGTGTCCGGAAAAGGCTCCGGTGCACACGTTACTACCCGACGAAAGCAGCGAGTAATTGAACCCACAACTCGCTGCAGACTCAGTTTTGGAGGAAAGGGGCTTCGTTCTTCTGACCAGTGGAGTCCCTATTAGCCGCCTGAATCCTGTGTGAAGGAGTGATGCAATTATCAGCGGCGGTATCACGTGCTCAAAAATATTAATCAACGTCCACTGCGGTGCCAACCACACGACAAGCCAATGCAGACACACAACCCCAGACACGAAATGGATAACGTTTTTAGATACATTCATGACGAGAAAATTCGTCACATAAAGTATCCTAGCCTTCCCTTCCCTTTCTTCCTTTTCAGTCATAAACTGCCGACACCGCAGTAAACCCATTACCAGGGAAATGATAAAAATAAACGACCACTGCAATACTTGACACCACCACCCAGCAGCCACAACGGTCACATACGCAGCGGTCTCGAAAGGATGGGTCCAATCCCACATTTCCATGATACGTATGAGGCAGGCATCGTAGGCATCTGCGCTACTTCCCCCTTGTACGGGAAGACACGTGAACTGGGGGCTCGCATTTAGGTCGGAGAGTGGCGAGTACTCAGTTGCATTTTCCCACGCTAGATGGCTTCCCCCAATTCCTGTCCAGTTGGGGCAAACGGGGGAGCGCTGAAATGGGCTCAACTCACTCCCCTGATGTCCAATGGAGGAGGCGCTGCTCTGCTGGGAAACTCCAAGGCCCCAATTCCCGCCGCACGGAGGCATCCCCTTTGCCTTCAACTCATCCCAATCCCTCATGATTTCATCCCGTGAGTCAGACGTGGCCAACACCAGTCGCATACGGGGGCCTGTACTTTCCTCAGCAATGTTTCTCCCACTACCATCCGTCATCGACTGATAGTCTACCCGATTGGATGAGCGAATGATGCGATATTTCTTGAGATCCACTTCACCGTAAAACAAGCGGTGGACGATTCGCTTGTTCTTTCGCATTCCCTCACAGGTGCGCTCTTGCACGCATAACTGCATCTGAGGGCCTCCGGCAATAACTTCCCATGAGCGGAAAGACCTGGAAGGTACCGGGTGGTGTAGGATAGTCATTCGGTGCCTCAGCTATCTCTTACTCCTTCACTACCCAGTCTGCATAATACAAGTTAAAGAAAATTGGACGTGTGGCAGCGAGAGACACAGGAAGCAAGTGATAGTTCGAAACGAGTTACAAGTATTTAATAGTGAACAACCCAGTTGGGTCACGTTGTCCAACGCTCTACTGGCTGCGGTTGGCACAATGAGGTAAACACAAGGTGTCGCAACGGCAACAACGAAGACGAAGGGTGAGGAAAAATGAAAACACATCCTTGAGCGACAAATAGCAGTAATAACAAAAAAAGGAGTGTTCGGCCACATGCAGAAGGGGGAGGGGGGGGGGAACGCAAATGTTTGCATGTGTACATCCGTGCACAATGTACAGTTACCCTCGTCCCCTCACCTCTAGTTACAACGTCTAATATACATTTTCATTCCTACGACTTGCACGACGTACTGGAAACACGTCCACACGGGTAAAAACGGACGATTAACTGTAGGCGGTGAGCGACGTAAAACATGGTGTAGTGGTTGTGACGATAGGAAGAACACCGCCAACTTGTCACTCTCCCCAATTATGTGTCGGATCCGTCATGCTTCGATTGGGGTAGGTGCTGCGACATAACCATCGCCAGACCCTCACTCCTGTGAGCCAGTGGGCGGAAAACACCCTTCATCAGGAATTTTTCCAACCTCTGTTCAAACGGAATAAGCGGATTAGGCTGATTGAAGTGACACAACACGCACAAGAATTCGAGGAACCCATCATACAAAAGAAGGAAGAATTCCTTCACTTTAGTCGCCGATGCTCCCTCGAGTGTCGGGTCAAGGATGCTGACATTGCCACGGCGCCGCACAACGGGCACATCCCGCGGTCTCGAATCGTTCTCTCGGCGCCTCTCCTCCAGTAGCGCCTCATCAACCTTCTTGGAAACGCAGCAGGCCTTGAACAGGTCTGTGATGACGCTCTGGGAGATCTCAGAACTTGTTAACGCCGCATCACGGAGCATTTGAACGACCTGGTCCTTCTCTATTCCTACGAGGCCACAAATATCTCTGGAGTACGTTGTGTGCAATACCTGCAAGACCTTGTTATGTCGCACCAAAACTTCATGTGCTCTGGCGTTGGCCCGGATAGCCTTCATGATAGATGAAGGACGAATCATTGTCTCACCTACTTGGTGTGGGACCACCTGTCTAAAGTGAAAATCCCTGAGAGCGTCGCCAAGCCACGTAATGGTTGGTTCTGACTCGTTCTCTCCCTCCCCACCACCGCCTCGGTAGACGGAAGGATACATCTCGTGGATGAGGAGAACTAACGCTGCAACGAACTCGGGAAAGAACATCTCATCGGAGAAATACGATAAAGGCATAGTTGAATACCCTGCGTCAGCCGGGTTAGGCTCTTCGAGTCTCGTATCCACGTCGACAAGCGAAGACATAACCATACAAAAGATATTTGTCACCTGCTCCAGATCTAACAGCGACGTCTCTGGGTCGTCAGGCGAAACGAGACCCACGTCCATCAGTAGCAAACGCCAACTACCAAGATCGATCGCCGGCATAGCGCAGGTGTGTGAAAGCTTAGCACGCTGCAGAAATAGCTGCATAAGATCCGAACCACATGTTTCAAACGACTTCAGAAGGCTTCCCTTGTTTTTAGTGGTGAAGAATCCTTCCGTGTTCCACTCATCTTCGGTCCACTCACCGACGCACTTCAAAACCCCAGTACCAACTGCTGCGCGTATGGCGGCTTCTCTATCACGGAACATGGCCCGAATGCACGGTAATTCATCGGGAAAGACCCAGTCACCAACACGGTAAAGGCCAGCCTGCAGCGCGGCAACTGAACTCCGCCCCCCGGTGTATATTCCACGACTCATTCCACTGTAGGTGCGTACGGGAACAAGGCATGAAAGAATAATGTGCCAGCGATGCTCCTGCAAGGACCGCTGCAAAGCAAGACCGAGGGTCCCAAGCATGTAAGCAAGATCGGGTGAGTCGAACGCCGTGCTAGGCCAGAAGTTACCGCGCAATATATAGGGATGCGCCATAGTGTTAATCAGCGGTTGGCAGTGCTTCAAGAAAAGTTGCCAAGGGCTTCGCTCGTCTTCTTCCAACTGGGCCAGAAATTTTCGTGCGAGGTGCTTCCCCTCATCTTCTAGTGGAAGTTGATCATCAGCCTGCGAATCAGAAAGTGGTACTGGTGAATCACTTTTAGTACTATCGGTTGATTGCGTGTACGTGCCTTTGCTAAGGAGGTACATCATTGCGTCTCGTTCAATCATTGCACTTTGCTTCGCCTTATGGTTGAAGGGGTGCGAAAATCGTACGTACAACAGCGCGACTAAGGTTATTGTTGCACTTGTATCACCACGTGCCAGCGCGTGCGGGTCGATTATCTCATGCAAATCCACACGGTCAACGGGGGGCGGGGGCGTCATGCCAACAGCCTTCAGTGTTAGGTCATAAATGTGGTCCATGCGCTTCTGCACCATTGCATCTCCTGGTTGTCCGCCGGATGCCAGTAGCTCCCTTGCAAAGTGAAGCAATGCTGACATTCGATTCACTGACTTCATGCTCAGTAGATCACCGAAGCAGTCAGAGTATGTGGGAAAGGGTGTCTCCAGTTGAACACGTTCGTGCATCAGCAGTCGCCGCCTTTGCTCCGGGAAATTACGACCCTCATTCCCTCCATGCTGACCCAAGTTGTTTGCATCGGTTGCTGTTTTGTTTTGGTAGCGAGGAAGGGCAAGATAAAACAGTAAACGACTAAGTAAAACACCGCTGCGTGCCTCTTGAGAGAAGCTGTAAAAGCGTGTGGAAAGGGCTCCACCCTTTAAGTCGTCCAGCGACTCCAGGTCGTCAAGGCAGTTATTTGCCCAATCTCGTAATATTGTCTGAGAATCTGGCATAAAACGTGTGGAGGAGAGGACAATGGGGGCCAATTTCCCATATAAGCGTTCCGCCTCTGCGCCTGGGGGTCCCGATGACAAACGGGACATGCCCTTACGGTAGTCGTCTTCCTCAACCTCACCGGTTGGTGATTGTCCTCTTTGTCTTTGCCCCGCACTCCCTACCCTGTCTCCACAGGAAGTTGTTTTGCTGGAGGCGTTCGTTACAACAGAGTTACCACTACTTGGGAGAGCAGGGACAGGACTGGTACAGACTTTTCTTGAAGCCTGCTTCTGGCGTGAGCCTCGGGAGTCATCGACCAACTCCGATAACGCTGTCGATGCACCGCAAATGTCTCCAATTACACGCAAAACAGTGCGTTGCCACGGCCGCTGCTCCTGGCATCGCAATCGGGATTTCAGTTGCGTATTGCGCCGCTCTAGTTCCCGTATATCGAGTTCTCTTTCCTGCACGATGTTGCAGTAGTTTAGTCGCATTTCTTCCGATTCCCGGAGACTTTCCTCCAAGCTGTAAACCTTTTCTTTTAAGGATTCATTCTCACGCTCCAGCTTCTGAATAATACGGTTCTGAACTGCTATCCCTTCACGCAGGTGCCCGCTGATTTTCTCCATGTCGTATAGTTTCCTCAGCATCGTATCAAAAATGGCCGAAACTTGATTGCGTGCGGCAGTTCCGGCACTGCAGCTGCCTTCTAGCCACTTCATGGGTGTCGCTGAGTTATTTATTGAGATCGACAGAAAACCGGAAGGTGTCGCTGTTTGTTCCCACACACGTGTTGGCGTCTGCATATTCTCTAAGGACTGTTTCCATCCGGCTTGTTCACCATCAACCGCCTTGTCCCCTTCACCCTTTTCTGCTTCACTCTCCACGCCTTCCGATTTACCCCCCGAATCGGCCTTGGCCTTAGACCTTGTATGGGTTGCCGTTTCAGCAAGCTTCAGAGCGACGAATTTACTCTGGTCGACAACTGCTGGCGAAGGACCCACAGCCTTTTCCTCCAGGCATGGAAACAGTTGCATGTCGCGAGCCGCATGCTTGGCCTCGACAACAAACGTGTTATATTTTTGATTTACATCCTCAAGTCCTGTTGTAAAGCACCCCTCCTTGGTAACAATACGCCACTGACTGAAACACTTTTGCAGTTGTTTAGCATTGTGAAGACGTTTAAATATTTTGTCCAGTACAGCCGCTCCCAGCTCACGGCGTCGCTTCTCCAGCATGCTCTGCCGCCACGTACGCCATGCCCATCTCTTCATGGCTTCCTCCATGTATCGCACATCTCCCTTTGCTTGTGTGGCAGAAGTCTCCATGCTTCGGTATCTTAATAGATTGAGAGGAAGTGCGCTCAACTGATCAACCTGCTCGCCCAGGGCACCCGACCAAGGGAGGTGCTCCTCGCGGAGAGCGAAATTCTCGTAAACATGGGGTAAAATGTACTTGGTATAAAGCTGCAGAGCCCATGAAATACCCGGCGACAAACTTTTTGCCTGGTCAAGAATACGCCATAGAAGCGCCACACTAAGCGAAGTTTCTGCGGTAAGTACCGGGCCGAAACAGAGGTCATTGGGAATAGATGCGGCAGGTGGGTGCGATTCGGAAGCGTCCTCGACTTCTTCATCACGTTGTACCCTTCTCGGGGAGGCACACGCTGCAGACAGTTTGATCTGTGACCTCAGCATCGCTCCCAGGCTTCTGGAGGTACTCGGTGACGACGAAAGTGACATTGAAATACCGTAAACATCCTCGCTGACTTTCCCCTTCAGCAATATCAACAAATGCCTATGCATACCAGTTATAACGCGGTTGAACAGTCTTTCGTAAAGGCGCAGAGGAAATGCAACACCCCGTCCAGATACTGTGTAACCCCATGGCGCGTACTTGGGGCACCTGACGCCACCGACGGACAGCGGAGCCTGTGTTGCATGGGACGTTTCATACTTCTTCCTTTCCTCTGCCACGTCACTTTGCATACGCTCGACTTCTCGCATCATAATCGCTTCTTCCTCCGTGAGCGCTCGCCGGAAGTTGTTCCACAGCGGAGTGCGAAGGTTTTCCTCCATAGTGGCAATTTCTGCGAACTCTTCTCGAATCGCGTTACGGGACTCCCACATGGAGAAGAGGGTCTCATTTGCGGCGCGCTCTCTCTCTATAATCCGCTTTGATTCGGTAGAGGATGTCGCATACTTCACGGAGCACCCACCCATCGCGTTTACACCGGCAGCGAGACCTAGACAGGGAACCATTAGTAGCTTCTTGGTCGGTTTGGAAACTACATCCGACCCACGAAGCATTGCGGGTCCTTGATCTTCTCTGTCTCCAACAAAAGCTGGAAAGAGATCCGGCTGTTGATTAAGCGCCGATTTCATGAGATTTGCAGCTACCTTCTGTGTCAGTTGCGTACGGCGTTTCCGTTCAGCCTCGGCGGATGCCAAATCAGTAGCGTTCGCAGATGCCAGTAGCCGACATTGTCGCGAGGATAATCGGTGCTTTGGGTCCTCCAACGACGGGAGCACGAGCTGAGAGCCGGTACTTTCCTTCAACTCCGTTGGTTGTTGCTGTGGATGTGCTGGTGATGGACTTAACAGAGAAAAGCCGGAATGACGGCCAGTGGTATCTGCAGACGTCTTGTCATGCTCAAATAGGGGAGATTGATTCATCAACCTTCACCCCTTTGGTAAGATATCTAACTAACTGGTCCTATACTGACGCAGAATGCGAAATATAAAACAAGATTACGGCGAAATTTGAATTGAAAGATTTTTTCCAGAAAAAAGAGAGGAGTGCAGAAAAAAAAAAGAAGAGCAGCTTACAATGTTAAAAAAATGCTTTCACAACTTTCCCCTCGTTGAAATGCATGACAGTTTTAACTGATAGCCAACCGTCCTTCATCGCCTAACCACAGACGGAAAGAAGCCGAACACCCGCTGAGTTATTATGTACGCCACCACAAGAACAAAGCAGAAGAGAGAGACACGCAGCACAATATCATCCACAGTCTTTATGGATAATAATTTCCCCACCATCTTCTGGGCAATTTCAACAGTCGCATTGACATTCTGCAACGCACCATGCAGCATTTCTAGCGACTCCGAGCTCCCCGCAAGCTCCTTGACAGCGCCCTGCACTTTATGGAGTTCAGCGTTCAGAATAGATCGCGTGTGCATGAGTGAACGCAATGCATTCACCTTTTCGGCGGCGCTTTCCTCACCGCTAGCCTCAACTGCAGCAGCCGCTGCTGGAAGAGCCCTGCAAATGGCAGCACGATGACTCTCAAGTTGTGCCACAAGTGTAACGAATGATGTGGGCAAAGCCCCTTCAGTCATTTGTTTCCTTTGTTGGTGGACCATTGCTATCACCTTAGCGAGTTCCTCTACTACATGCTGTGAGGTACCAATAACCGACATGGCAGCCCTGCGCGTATGTTGGGTGCGGGTGTGCTGATGTGTTTTTACAGCTCGATTTAACTCAGACAACTTGGAGCCGCCCATCTCTCAAGAGCAATTAACAGCTCAAGCGAAAAGGTGTCTTTCTCCCCGGCGTCGCGCTGCATCACAGCCCTACTGTCATTTAAGTCTCTTTCCATTAGGGCAACAACACTACTACTCTCACTGCTTGTCCTGTGCTTTCCTAACTTCTTGTGACAGCTATATTTCCTGCAGTATAGCCACCGCTAAGTACCGTGGAATCAATGAGCGTAAAAACAAAACGAAAAGGCGACGCGAAAACATAAGTCCAACGTTCCGTTTTCTTTTTTTGCTGAGGTCAAAATCGCGGATGCGTGCAAACAGAAGGTAATATATATTCGACCGAAGTGGTGTCTCTTTCCAACACCATATGCGTATATGCGTGTATGGCTACGGGCGTTTGCCCATGACCTGTGCGGGTTCACCTTTCCCACATTCATTTTATGCTGCGTCCTGAAGGAAGCAGAAGGTAAAAAGCAACATTTTCTGCATTTACTCCATTCTCAAAACCTATCCCCTTACTTGCCTTTCGTTACATTGACGGTGTAGAGTATTCTCCTCAATGTCTCCATTTTTCACCCAACTATGTCCGCCCCTAAAAGAACACCGGGCGAAGAGGCATATACTTTCTGTTGCAAATGCTCTTATTCATTACTTCGGGGACGTGGTCCGCTTCTCACCGCCGCTGGTTCTTCACTCCCAAGGGATAAGTCGTTTCACTTCCTTTGGTGGTTTTCGCCCCTTGAAAACATCTACCAGTACTTCCACGTCGTCACTCGCGTTCGTCGCGTTGACGCTGTTGCCTAAAGAACCGGAGTCGTGGTGCTCCCCGCTGAGGATGTGGCAGCAACTCGAGAAATTGCGCCCCCCAATACCTGAAGGAGATGAGCGACGATCAATATGGGAGTGCGAGGCTAACCGCTTATGGTCTGCCCGCGTCACGTTATGGGAACGACCACTGGATTCGGGGAACAACTGGTCAAAGCATGGTAGAAGTGATGGACCTGAGTCCATAAAGGACCGGTCATAGGAAACCGTTGACGCATACGGTTCCAGTAGCGCCGACCCAAGACACGATGCACATTGTTGCCCATTCAATGGTTTCGCTGTTTTCGCCGAATACCCTGATGAACTTGCGCATGCCGTGCAATTGCCCCACGTCGTTCTCTTATCACGAGGAGGTCCACTGGGCGCAGAAGCAGCGGTGTCGTCTAAGGAAGAAGCGAAATGTGCTCGGTTGTTAGTGTCATTTTGTCTTCCCGATGATTTAGTTGTCCTGGAAGATGACCTTCGTTTCGTCCTGCAGTGGGGAGCCACATTTTGAAGTCGCTCCTTCGTCACCTTGCGTGCCTCCCTCTCAAACGTGCGCGCAACATGCTCTCGAGTGACGGCGCGGAGTCTGCTAACCAAAATATTTGCGAGTTGTTCGTCCACCTGATGCAGATACAGTTCGAGAATATCCGCGACATAATTCTGTATGCTGTGTCTCCATTCCTCCGGAAGCGTGGAGGCTGCGCATTCTCCACTCTTGCAGCCCTGCGGCGCGGTGTCGCCTGTCGCTGCACTAAAGAATTCCCCGCTTGTTGGCATGTCGCCTCGCATGCCTCCTGGCTCCGTAACGAAGTTTGCTCCCCTGCTAAATCTTCCAACATGGACCCCTCCTCTTTCTAAAAGAACTTCTTTCAATTCCTTGATGTCTTGCTGCTGTGCGAGCACCTGGCTAGTCAGTAGGGCTACTATACGTTCAGTGCGTCCAAACATACCGCGCGGAGTGTCGGTGGGTGGCAACGTGGGAGCGCCACTCATAACGCTTTGAGAAGATCAATTACACTTCACGAGGGGCAATGATGTATTTATCCTAAGCTCCAACAGTCCCTGGTGTAGTAAAAACGATGCAAAGTGGGTAAAGTGCAAAGAATCCAGATGAATACAAATACTTACCGGCTAACGTCTAACGGGAGACACTTACACAAAATACAGAGGGTGTGGAGACAGGTGCAAGTGAGAAGGGAGGCAAAATTTTCCTCACTACACCAAAGGTTAAGTAACGGTTAGAAAAATGTGAGCACCCCCGAAATATTAGAGGCGGAAAAAAAGGTATGAACAGGGCGCCGAGAGCCACCTTGTACCTTCGTGAGATGCAAATCGCCCAACACTTAGAGTGTCCTTCCATTCCCCGCTACTGGAGGTCCTTTCCCAACAACTAATGCACGTTAATGTCATGTTTGTAAACAAGTGAACACGCGTATTCACAAATCTGTTAGTATATCTGAACATGCACGAACCTCCTCCCACGGGCGTTTCAAAGGTTCTACGAGGGTGAAGGTGAGGCAAAACAGACGAGCAAAGCGAGGACAAAGTGGAGTGGCAAAAGCACCTCTTGCAAGTTACCAGTGGCGGTGAACTCCACCAACCAGACAACTGCGATAAAGAGGCCGTGGGGAAAGGAATAGTACAGGTCACTAAAGGAAGCCACTGAACAACCAAAAGCATACCTGCAGCGGTGCAATCAAAATGAAAGAAAATTTTTGAGGCCACACAACCTGGGGAGAAGGAAATGCCCCGCAGTGGGTCACACAGTACCGGCAGCAGTAGTTGCGTGGACAAAAAGGACAGAACTGCCACGTGCCACTCTATTCGGTAAACGGCAACAGGGAACGCGTCCCCACCTCCATGCTGGCAATTGCGTGGTGCTTGCACACACATGTGTGTATATATTTGAACAAGATAATAATCGGAGAACAAAGCCGGAATGTCAATTCCACAAGACCAACCGCTTATCGTTACTTATGGTTGCCAGCACCGACGTTTCCCCCCTCTGTGCCCATGCAACACTTTTCACATGCTCTTGGTGAGCAGCCTCCAACTCAGCATCCATCACACGGCGTTCGTCCAAGTCAACGATTAACAGAGACCCACGTGAAGTACCCACTGCACAGAACCTCCCGCTGGGGCTCAGGGCAATCCTAGCGAGATGTGTGGAGGTACTTATATCCCCGCGCTCCACGCGGAACAACGCTTCGTCCATCCGACGTGTGTCTCTCACAGAAATGGCGCCTTCTCGGCCAAGTGAGACACACAAGTTGTTTCTGACGACGCGCACGCACGTCGCTCCCCCAGGATGGACGTTTTTGATTTCATCAGGGTTCCCACTTCGTCCACGGGAGTCCCATACACAGATGCTGCCATTGTAGTGTGCTGAAAGCAGATGAGACTCGGCCACACACAAATCGTTGCAGCAGCTCGGATTCAGCAAAGTTTTCTGTATGGTGGCTGACTGCAAGTCCCACAATCTAATTGAACGATCAGAGCTGGCGGTGTAGGCGTTTCTCTGGTCTGCTGAAAGGTAAGCGGCTGTAACCTTCTCCCTGTGACCAGTTAGTTCCGCTTTCCTCTGAGTCTTTGTATCCCAAATACGGACTACGCCGTCTGTACAACCAACTATCAGGCGGTCCCCAACACTGTCAATGCACAAAGGCACACCATCACTTGGGTGACACTGCAACGCGGCACCGCTACCACTGTCCCAGTACCTAATCATTCGATCCGCACCACCAGTTACGATCCGCTCCCCGCCATTCGTTGCACACACTGCATGGATGAGCCGGTCACCGTGGGGATGTTCGGTCGTAAACATCACGCTGGAAGGCAATTTTGCAGCCTCCTGCACCGAAAATTCCTGGCGACATGTGTTGACGGGGTCCTTTTTGTGGGAAGAACGTGATACATCCACTTCCACCTCACCACGACCTACACCAGAGCTGCCAACACAGCCCTTCTTCCGCATCGTGTTTAATTCATCATCGTACCCAAGTATTTTTTCCTGCATGTGCGCCATGGTTTCCTTCGCCGTTATCAACTCACGTACGCAGCGGTCCCGCTCGGCCAGTGCGGCGTTGAGTTTTGGCCTGACGATTTTGTTCTCCTCTTCGAGAGCCTTGTAGTTATTCGCAAGTCTCAGAAGCACTTCCTCAAGTTCCGTCTCGCGGTTCTTCAACTTCTTCACCTCCTCTTTGAGATTCGCGTTTTCTTCCGTCAGCCGCTTCACCTCACACTCGTTTTTGTAATAGTCCTTTTCATTTTTCAAACTCTCCTGCAGCTTCTCCTGCAGCTGGGCAACATTTGCTTCCAGCTGTTCTTCCCGGCCCGCGCGGCTAATAACCCCAGCAGAAGCAAGCTCGAGAGCCCGTACTTGCTTGACGAGTTCTTTGTTCTTTTCGTCGAGCGCCGTATTGTCACTTCGCAGGGTTTGCAGCGACTGTTGGAGCTTTAGCAACCGATTTTGTGCGAGGCGATGTGAACTGAACACGTGCTCCACAGACTGAATCTCCGCAGCATTGCGGCTGGCAACCTGGCGATTAATAATGCCAATCCATGACATCACTAATCTGCCGCGGAAGTTACCCTTGAATTGTCTTCGTATCGTATATCTCCTGTTGAGGTTGCTACAGGCTGTCCTTGTCCGCTCGTTTTTACGGAGGAAGAGAGGAATTCACCGCGACGCGGCAGACTGAAGGGATAAAAAGCTGGAAAAAGAAAAAGGCTTTGAGGAGGAGATGAACGAATGGCATTCATCCACAAAACAATAAAAATTCCCTCTCAAGCAATGGGCCGTGAATTCCCATAGCACATGTGTCCCTGAGTACTGCCGAAAGCGTAAGAGCTACAGAATAAGTAATGTACCCACCCCTAAACGAAATGCCAGAGACTGTTCCCAGTCGCGACACTATTTAGAACCCTCACTGGCGGTCATAATTCTCCCTTCCAAGTACGCACACACGCATACGAGAGTTCACTCGCCCCACCGCACCTGCATGGACCGATATATCACAAACACCTGTATTTAAAAAAAGGGGGGAGGGGGAGAAAAAGCAGTACACCCGTACCTTTTAGGAAGAATCAAACGACCAACTACTCTACCCTTCTTCAAATCACCCCCCAAAACAGCAACAACCCAACGTAAACGATGTTAGAAGGTAGAACACATCCGGCACCGAATCATTGGTAGGCCGTTAAATGTGTCGATACACCGAACTTGTAGACCTGATTACGCAAGTATCCCATATCTTTAAGAAAGCCACAATACTTGTAAAACGGCCCCTGCCAATATGTGTAGTTGCCCAACATGTTGACGCGGCCGCAGAGAGGCAATAACATTCGTTGGGGGCCACATATTAAAATCTTGGGACGTACAGGCTCACCAGTTTCTCCGTTCGTGACAACTGGTGGTGGAAGTGTTTTTCTCACAATGGTTGGGTCAATGTGGCCAAGGAAAACGTTTTCCCCGAGATGTAATCCATCATCAGCTGCCGGCCGCCCTAACGACATCACATCGTACTTCACCGAAATCCTTCCCGGGTTGCGCTTGGCATACGCTTCAAATGTACTACGAAATGGGATGTCCTTTGCTGTGTGGTGGCAATACAGAAACTTAAGTTGCGTGTTATCTTGCTTATCCTTATCCATCACATTCATCAGCTGCAACGCAATGGAAGCTCCAGAAGTGGTGCAAATAAGCCCCAACTCTCCGTAGGTATTGTTTTGGTAGGGAAACTCCCGCATCCACCGACCAAGGTACACCTGTTCACCCCGCTGAAGTGAGCGCAGCCGGGCGGCCATACGCCCTGGATCGCGCTCCTTTACGGCAAATTCGATAATACCCCGCTGCTGGGGATGACTTGTTGGTGTGAACCAACGGGTGACAGGAGTCATGGACCGCACAGTGCCGGTAGTGACTTGAACAGAGCTAATTGGCTCGTAACCGCAGTAGTCGTAACTGTTGGGAAGGGCAAAACGGAAAAGAAACATGTCTGTCCCTTTGATTCGCTCTTTGTCAAGCAGAGTAACGGGTACGTGCGGAGCAAAACGCGATCGCTTTGCTAGTGGTCGGTCATTCTGCAGCCGGACAAAGAAAAACTTGTACAACGAAAATGACACCCCAGTTGTGACACCGAAAAACGCAGCGACACGAGCGGCATAGCCCGTATTCACATCGTTGAATGCTTTGCGGATAGTTCCCGGTATGTCCTGGAGCGTGTAGGACCACCGCTGCGGTTGTTGGAGCTGCTGACGTTTCCGCCTGCGGGCTTCATGGTATTTGCTATCACTAAACGTAGAAAAGCCAGATGAGGAAGTACCGCCCCCGTTACCACTGCTGGGATCCATTTATTTTCCGGCAAAGAAAATATGGCCACCTTTCCGCCACAGTATTGCTTGCGTAGGTTAAGCACGGGTGTGGGAGGCATGCAAGAAAAGAAGATAGATGGGGTGGATAAAACATTCGACAGATACGCTCGGGGATAAGTCAACATAACAACTTCGAGGGAAATCCAACAACAGCAACGCTTTTTGGGCCACGGGCGACAAAACCACAACAACACACCAGTCAACAAAACTTTCCTCCCAGCACGCATTACCGCCATGGAAAAGACCACCATCCCTCCAAATGCATGATGAGAAGGTTATCCCCAGTTATATGCGTCCGTAGAGCCTACAACCCTGACCATTTCCAGCTTTTCTTTCCCGGAAGATATGAGCATACAGATGACAATGTGGAACATGGAAAGGGTCTCCTCATCTTTTCTTTCCTACCTCCTTAGCAGCATCGATTCCTTTGTTTTATTTTATTTTATTTTCTTCACTGCCAATACTATGAACGCACCCCATTTGAGCGAGTTCCGCTTCTACTAGTTCATCTTTTGGAGCATAAACACAACTGGAGAATGCACATGCAAGGGATTTACCCGTTTTCCAACCGTTAGACTGCTACGACAGCGCTCCGTCTACCCGAGGATGCTATTAAAGGACCTAAATGTGTTTGAGTTGTGACCCAACGCCCTCTTTCGTCCGCTAACTATATTTTTTTGATCGCTTTTTCTGCATTTCTACCAATACTACCAATATCATCATCACTATTACTACTCACACTGAAGCGTGCGCGGAACCCGTTTCTGAAAGTTTCTGCATCAATTTTTTCGCCTCAGCTGATCCAACAACCTTTACGCTCTTTGCCTGATTCAGTGCGGCCTCAAGAGCGGGCTGAAGCTTTTCCGGATCAGCGTAGAGTATCGCTCGCTTTTGAAGTCCATCAATAATGATTTTACTCGCACTGGAACCAGAACCGACCACAACTATGTCCACAGAAGAGAGATTAAAAGCGCTTGGCCTAACGGGATGGGATGCAAACACGTCTTTAGCCTTCGGAGACAAGAGATGTCCACCTGCCGCCGCCAGCGCTGTCACATCTTCCGTGTACGAATGTTTCCTCTTGTAGCCGAAACCAGATACATGGCGACGGCCGTAGTGACGGTGAGAGCGAGCATGAGGCATACCAACACGGCATGGAAGCGGTTTGTGAACACGATCGAGACTCTCTTCAACCAGGTCATGCGCACACGCCTCCACTTTACTCTTGGGAGCCGACACCACGTCCCACGCGCGAGAAATCCACCCGTCGCCTATCCGGTGGTGCCGTGCACCAAATATGTACTTCGAACTTCGGAGAATATCAGCCTCTCCTTCATTTTCACAAACAACTAATGTAAGGTGCTGCGCATCGGGACTAAGTATGCTCTCTGCTACCAGTGTGAGAAGACCTTTGTCATCAGCATAAAAGCCCCAACGCGCACAGAGGAAAGCGGTGGCATCAAGCAAAATGTCACAGCTTGGTTCTGCCGCAACAACGGCTTTCATAGGAATGCTATAGGGTTCCAGCGCTATAAACTTCGGGTGCTCAAGCCCCAAATCGCGTGGCCGCGGACCACCGAATTCCTCCACAATACGAGGACTCTCAAAATCCCAACTAGGAGCGTGATAAACAAGCACTCCCGGCCGCCGCCAACCCCATTCATCAATGGGAGACTGGGTGATGCGCTTCGACAGCATGATTTCCTGCTGTGCAACGTAGTTAAACTTGCGTATGGCTGCCAGTGAGGCGAAGTAAGCATGCGTTGGGTTATCGGTGATAATACGATACGGTGTGTTTGTTGATGGATGGCTTCCGAAGACACCATCGATGAGGTAAAACCTCAAACCCTGTCCCAAGTGGTACTGTATCTCCCTTACGACGCGCTTGCCGTGAAGTCCATCGATTACCTTGAAACCGGGAAGTTCTGGATTCTTCAGCCGGCGATGCATCTGATGTTCCGGTGTATGTGGAAACATGAAGTACTGTCGCGGCCTTTTCTGCTCTGCCTGATTGTTGCAGTTGTAGTAATAGTCCACAGACATGGCACCCGCTTTGTTGTGGCGTCTTCCCCATGCGCGACCTCGAACCTCATATGGCCGCAGATTATACTCTCCAACACCATACGTATAGCGCCAAACGCCCGACCACATACCTGCATTTGCATAGTCGCCTACCTGTGACCAATTCGAAACCAGGGTGCTGCTGTTCGCGTTCCACCACGGACCAGGGTCCTCGTTTGTCTTGAGGAAAAGTGTTAGTGAATTATAACCCCATTGGTACATGGTGCGGAGGTAATTCTTTGCTGGTGAACCAGGTGAAAGACGCGGGGCAACCTCGTGGCGGAAAATAGGTTTTCGCCGTTCTTCCTCTGCATCGGGGTTGCAGCAAATTTCATTTAGAATGGACATCTGCCCCGCGCTGTGGCCCGCTTGCGGCTTGAGAGCCTCCTGCATGTTGGCATACCGCACCCCGCGCCGCTGCGAATGATGAAGGAGTGCCACGCAGCTGTCACATGCGGTTAGTCGTACACCAGCACCGGAGAGGACTCTACGAAGCATATGTGCAGCCGATTCACTCAAAGTAAATAAAACGTAAAGCGGCGACAACGGGAGGGAAAGAAGAAGAGAACTAACACCCGTGCCAACGTATACCTAACTTGTTCATATATATATATATAGAAATATATAAGAAGAAGGACGGTACATTAATATGCAAAGGGGATGAACATGCAACACGTTTTGTTGCTGCAGGTGTTTGTGTGTATATGTGTGAGGCCAAAGTAGTTATTGCTCCACCAGTGACAATTAAACAGCTGTAGATGCTCCTGCATGGGTCTGTAATGCGTGATGAAATGCGAGGCGCATCCCACTGTTTGGTCACGTTTTGCGCCTGTTCCTAGGAAGACATTAAAGAGCGCCCATTAACCGCAAGAGAAGGATTAAAATAAAAAAAATAAATACGAAAAAAAAACAGACAAAACACTGATTTGTAAGGAAGTTAACTCGTCATCCACCCACAAAAACATTCGCGCCGTTTGGCGGTTAGAGACCATAAAGTGCACAACCAAAAGTATGCGTTTCTAGAGTTGAGCTGCGTACGCTGTCCTACACGGAGTTAACCAGGGGTTATTTCGGACTTAGGTTGGAAAAAAAATTTTACTCTCAAAAGCAAAACAAAATAAAACAACAAGAAATAAAAACGGCATGACACTACGAACATCGACACCTTATTCCTCTGTGTAGAGAAGGGTAAAGGAGAAGGAAAATGGAAGCCACCCGCAACTCACAACATTGCATGTGGTTATACGCGGCGGAAAAGACAAACACAGAAGTATGGGATGATTTTTTCTTTCCCCCGTTAGTGGTGATGAAGCGAGATGAGAATAAACGCGTTCGGTTACTCTGTGCGTTCATCTTCACTTTCTTTCCTTAAGAGGCGCATCATCTTTTCAATGTAAGAAAATGTTATCGCGCACGCACTCAGCAGTATGAAAGAATTCCGGGGAGCAATTTGCATGCCCTCTCCCCGATATCCTCCCCTCAGGCACGCTTAGAAAAGTTATATGAGTAAATGTTTAAAAAAAAAAAACAACAAAGGCATCATAAAGTCGTGCACACCTCTATCTTCTTCCCTTTTATCTCCTTTTCTTTTCTTTTCAAGGTAAATATATTAATCCGGCTTCTTTCCCCTCTTTCTTGTTATTATTTGTCTAATGTAACACCAAAGACCTGAATCCTTCTTAACACGTCGCCACTGCATCAGAGAGACGTGATCACACACGCTACAGAACACAGGGGAAAAACATAAATATGTGCCCACACTTGCATGTTACAAAACGTGAAAAAAGATGGATGCTTATGAAAAAAATAAAATAAAATTATGAACGAAACCTCCGTAGCGAGTTGGCGGGCGGTTAGTAACCCCCATTTTTCTTTTCCGCGGCGCAGCAAATGGGTAACTGGCCGCGGAGCAAGCGACTCTAAAAGAAGAAAAAATACACCGCTCACGAAATAACTGGCGTGGAGGAAGTGTAGGAGCAAAAAAAAATAAAAATAACAATAGATAATGAACGATTTGAATTTTGGCAGTGAGTATAAAAAAAACAGAAAAGGCAAACGGTACAGTGATGGCGGCTGTCGCGCCGCAGGTAGCTTCACCTCATCACTTTTCCCGCCAACACACACACACACACACAGACACAGACAGACGGAGTCGATAATTACACATCTTTGCTGCAGCATCAACCATCCCATCTTCTGGTTTTCCATATGGCACCTTTCCCCTTCCTCTTTTCCTGACACATCGCTGCTGCAATGTAATGCTTTAATTTTACACCAACGACAACGATGGAATATTGCCGCGTTACATATTTTCTGCGCCCCACTACTGTGGACTCCCTCCACACACAAGCACAGAAGCCACTTGCATTGATGTCACCAATACCACTATTCCACCACTGTGGTGATGTATTTTTATGCCAAGCTCATGCAATCGTGGGGTTCCACCGTCTCGCGTGGTAAGTAGATTCTTGCACTTGGAGACAACCCTCCCCCGCTGGCGACGCATTTGCTTCACTGTAACTTATCAGCGAGTCGTACGGTGTGTTATTTGCCATTGGTGCTCTTTCCACAATATGCTCACGCGTTACCGGGTGGCCCCATGACTTGCACTGCCACGCAGAAGGCGGGCCAGCCGCCGGCGCCGGTCGATGCAAATCAAAAGGTAGTGGTGAAGTCGGTGCACTGCAGCCTCCAGGACACTTTTGAGACGCAGACGAGTTCATTACTTCACTCCTCTGCTTTGCGACATCCTGCCGGATCATTTTTTTCACACGGAGGCGCAGCTCCGATACGGTGGGGCGGTGCTCTGGAAGAGGAGAAAGCATCCACTGCAAAATCAATCGCCACGGCTCAGGCACAACGTCGGGAATCACCACTGGGGATTGAAGTGTGTTTTGTATGTCCCCAATTGTTTTGAACGGAACCGATCCAACAAGTAGAGTGTAGAAGGTGACACCGAGAGACCAAACATCCATGGCGAACAGAAGTTGTTTCCGGACATCTGACTTTCCGCCTCTTCCGTTATGAACACTGTTAGCATTATTGGTGCCGTCAGCGCCCACATCACCCACGCAGGGTGATGGATCAACGCTGCAAAATACTTCCGGGGGCATAAACAACGGAGTCCCCTCGAAGCGGTGCAAACACATTTCGTCATCTCCTCCGAGAATTGCCGCAACACCAAAATCAGAGATAAACGCGCACTTCTTACTGTTGACGAGTATATTTTCAGGTTTGATGTCACGATGCACGATGCCGTGCCGCTGCAGATACTCCATTCCGGCGAGAATCTGGCGCGCATAATTAGTTAAGTCCTCAGGTGGGATCGGATCACAGTTCCCTTCTCTGTCTAGGCGGGCGATCGGGCCGTTGTCGATGTATTGCATGACAATGTATAGCTTTTCAGTATCAGGATCATCGATAACCTCAAACAATGAGACAATACTCTTGTGTCGTAATTGCTTCATTACTCTGATTTCCCGCTGTAGAGCCTCCATCCGAGCTGTTGCTGAATTACAAGCAGTCCCAATAGCTCGTCTTTTCTCCCTCGGTCGCGGGATAACTTTAATTGCTACGGACTCGTTACGCGAGAGACTGTACGCCAGCCGCACCTTACCTGAAGTTCCCTTTCCAACACTCTTCAGCAGAGCATATTCATTCAATATCGTGGTACCCTCAATCCAGTGCGATACGGACGCATGTTTTGTGACCATGTCACCTCGCGGTATTAATAATGGCAATTTCCATTCCTCTTTAGATGAGTCATCACTACGCATAGAAAGTGATCCCAGCGGCCGCATAGCGCTGTAGTCTTCCGGATGAAGCGATGCCGGTGTTGGGGTGTCGGCGCACTCCGCCTGTTCGCTCATTTCCAGCGCTCTGGTTTGTGGCAGCAAGGCACTCAAGTCACTGAAAACATCAACACCATATACTGACAATGGCCATATGCCAATTTTACCTCCACCCATATATGTTGACAGCACCTGCGATTCTTTTGAGCGTGACGGGCTCGTTAATTCCTCGCCGCTTCGGTTGTGCGGTTTTGTACGAGTGGCTCGCAAGCGTTCTCCTACTGCAAGTTTTTGTGGTTCTGCAGGGGTACCTCCAGTTGATTCGCTCCCTTTGCTGTTAACATATTGGCTCCGCTCATCTCGTTTTGCCGAGTATACAGGAAGTCGTGCAGGAGCCGTGCCCACATCCGTCCATGAAAAAAGTAATGAGGAATCCTTCCCATCACCCTTGAAGGTGTTCATTGATTTGTTGGAGGATGAAGAAAAAACAACAACAACAAAAAAAAACACGCAAAAAAAAAAAGAGGAGGGAAGTGGTGGTTATCAGATAGCTAAATTGGTCACACCGTGCGATGGAGCCAAAAGCTTTCTGTACTTGCTCTTACGAATATTTTTTCTCTCCTATGATCTTCTCTTCTAATTTGCCGCAGGTTGATTTCGGCTGTTTAAAATTAAAAACTATAGTCGCACAGCAAACGTACGCCGACCGTTCGTAGGCGCTGATGAAGATATGGAAAGGGTGGAAAGAAAAAAAAAAGAAGAGAGAAGTCAGATAAGGTATTTTTAGAGTGGTATTTCTTGACATTGCAGAAAAGTGGACATCACAAATCATTAAATAAATAAAGTAGAATAATCATAATCATAATAATAATACGAATAACAATAAGAGAGCCGATGCAAGAAAAGAAAGGAAAACAATTTTTTTCATAACAATATTCGACAGCATACAACTCTTTACCGTAGCACATACGCACACACGTAAAGAGGAAGGAGGTGGCATCTTCTCAACGGGCCTCCGCAGAAGTGAAGCATAGTGACATCATTCTATGAACAGTATCGAAAGGAACTGCTTTTTTTTTCTTTTTTTTTTTTTAAAAGAAAAACCTCTTTCCTCATCTCTCCTCCAAACACGTTTTCGTTTTCGTCTTCAGCTTCCTTTTTTTTTTCCACATCCTCTTCACCTTTTCAATTACTCCAAAATTTATTTATTTTTTTAAATCCCCTTTAACAAGGTGCGACCGCTTCTTTCCCTTTCTCATTTTAACAAAAAAAATTAAATAACTAAATAATAAAACCTCTCGTTCTCAAAACACGCACGGGGAACAGGCAAAATGAAGGGAGGAAAATACGGGCGGGTTACGAAGCCCATGAGCAATGGAGTAGATATAATAAGGAAATTTCCAAGTGAACATGAGACAAACTCGTGTGTGTGTGTGTGTGTGTGTGTGTGTGTGTGTATATCAGGTGAAACAAAGAAATCATACGTGTGTATTAAAAAAAAAAACAACAAAAGAAAGTAAAATATTGGTATGAAACAAAAGGGAATGTGTATAGCTTTACATCAGTGTTCCTTTGAGTGCATGTGTGAATGTTCAAGTGGGTAACCGCTACTGTGTTGAGATGAATATATTTAAATTCTGCATCATCTTCCAACCTTTGTTCGGTTGTGATGCTCCGCTTCACCAGAAAACAGCGACTGAAGTAATTCCGCACAATAAAATTTACTTTGACATGTACGCTCCCCCCTCCCTCCCCCCCTTCTTTCCTTCCGTCCTTCTTTCCTTTATTATTATTGTTATTATTATTATTTATTTTTTTTTTGGTCTTAACCTCGCTTATTCTCTTCCTTTTTTTTCCCTTCTCCATTCTCCTCGTTACTCCGCACCCACCCCTTTTTTGTTTATTTATTTCCCTTCTGTAACGTTGCAAAAAAGGCCCTTAAAATAAGGAAACAAAAACAGGACTTGAGACAGAGTGACAAAAAGAGAGAGATTGAACTAAAATCGGGTACAATAAGGGAATGAAGGGGGAAGAGGAAAACAAAAGAAAACAAAGAAGAATGGGGACTATTTCTACATCATGACGATAATAAAAATAATGATGATAATAATAAAGCATCGCAGGATAACGACGCCCCTCAAAACCTTATAGTTCTAGCAACAGATACAAACACACAAAAACAGTAAATTAACATCTTATTGATGTTAATTAGCTGTGTATTCCCCTCGTTTCGTTCCCTTTACTTCTTCAGAATTTCCTCTTTTTTTTTTTGTTTCCCCCTCCTTCCTAATCGTCCATTCGCTTGGTGTTTATTCATTATTTCTGTCGTATAGGCCTTTCGTGCTTACACATCAATAACCATTCTTAATCATTTTTTCTTTTCTTTTCTTTTTTTCTCCCTCTTAAAAAAAAAAGTAACCACCTTTATTGTTATTATTATGGTCTTACAATTATTGCAATAATGTCCTTCTCCCTTATATCTCTTTATCTTCTCATTCGCAATCCCGTAAGGCGTGTTACCACAACCTGTCACTACCACTTTTATTATTATTATTATTATCATTTTTTTTTCCTTGGAATTACAAGCAATTATTCCCCTTTGTAATAATTAGATGAATTTGTGTTGTCTATTTATTCGCACACAATTAAAAAGAAAAAAAAAGCAAAAAAAAAACGGAAAGGCAGCACAAACCTAAACATATACATCTTACTTCTTCCTCTTCCTCTTTTTCTTTCTTCCCCTTTCTTTTTTTTTTTTAAATGTTTCCTCCCGCCCTCCTTCTCATTCTTTTCTTTTTTTTTTGTACGCATTGTTAATAATGGCATATTTCCCCACGTTTAAGTTCCTCCATCACAACTTTTGATACGAGAAACATTTCACACACACACACACACACACACATATATATATATATTTTAAATTTAATTTAAATGTATATGCCACGCTACCATCAACGCGCACATCTTCATGAAATAAATAACTAAAAAAAAAAATCCACCAAAGCAAAAAGAAAAGAAAAGAAAAGAAAGAGGCGGGAGGAGGAGGAGGGGGGGGGGAAAAAAAAATAAAAAAATACAAATGAGCACTACTCCAAAAAGGCGGCGGCACTCATGTACGAAACCTTCCATTCTTCCATACAAACTCTCTTTTCCCATTTTCCTTTACTTATTTCTTTGAAAACGTCTTTTATCTTTTCTTTCTTTTTTTTACATAAACTGTAGCAGTAGCAGTAGTGGTGGTGGTGGTGGTGGTGGTGGTGTTTGTGGGGGAGAAGAAACATTTTTTTTAAAAAAAGAAAAAAAAACAAAAGAAAAGAAAAGATGACTGAGGGGAGCATCATCACGAAAAACGCAAGCATACGAAAAAAAAAATGTTAGCAGCTATATGATTCAGTATATATATATATATATATATATGTTTGTATAGCGTAAATCAGAAGAACAAAAATACAAAAAAAAAAGAGCAAAAAAAAAAGCCTTCAACCCCAAGCACAGAAGGCGTTCGTTACATCAAACAGATTAAATAAGAGGAAAAGAAGGAGGAGAATGAGAGAGAGAGAGAAAAAAAAAAGCAACTACAAGTGGAGATACAATAAATGACAAAATGAAAAGAAGAAGGAGGAAACCCACCGCACTGAAAAGGAAAAAGGGAAAAAGGAAAAAGGGAAGGGAGGGAAAAAAAGAAACAAAAGAAATTCACTCAGGAGAGTTGGAGGAACGCGCACCCACCCACCACACCCCCCCCCCCCAAAAAAAAGAAAAAAAAAGAAAAGAAAGAGAAAGCCATACCACAACAGTACCCTTTCACTTGGTCTTTCAATCCCCTTTCTTGTTTTCTTTTTTTTTTTTTCACCCTCTCTTCGTTCCTCTAACGTTGGCGATAACAAAAAAAAAAGAACAGGTAAATGTGAGGGAGGAATGGAGGAGGAATAAGAAGGAAAAAAAAAGAAAAGAAAACAAGAAAGCAACAAC